>NC_056749.1:405817527-405977527 GCF_019279795.1 Protopterus annectens
AACAGAATCCACCACAAACATCAATGTTAAAACCATGAAAACCTGTCTTATAAAGAAATATGAACTTATATGACTTTATTATCAAGTGTTACATTTCTCTATGGTAACATTTTTAAAGTGTTACAAAAATAGAAATATGTGGTATCCCTCGAAGTCTCAGAAAAAAACAGTATGCAACCTATACTGAGTCCAAAACAAACAAAGATTAAATGCTACATTAAACATTAAATGCTACATTAAACATTAAATGCTATATTAAATGTTACTTTTCTTACTTTAGATTTTAAACTGAACAATTTTGTTACATTTTGTTACATTTTTTACTTTTAGGCAGTGAAAGTCTGATAGTACACATAATGTGCATGGGCCTAGTCTTTTTTTTTCTGTTTTAAAGGTTGCAATTAATTTTGAGTGCAATCTTACACTCTCAAATTGTTTTCTTAGTTAGATGCCACACTTTAACAGATCCCCATGACCTTAATGCTTTATTTTTTATTTTTAACATTTATCACTGTATTTCCATCTTAGCAATTATTTTTATGTTTTTCATCCTACTTAGATTTTCAGTTGTATATCTATACACATGTTCATTCATATTATGATTTGTTTTTGATACACAAACCTGATGAAGTATTTATTTGATATGAAAGCAATCTTTGTTAAAAGTTGTATATTTATTAATGTTTCTTCTGGTAGATGTTTATTGGTAGATCTTTTTGTTAGTCATTTTTAGTTCGTTTCTTAATTAATGAAGTTTTGATTAATTGGTTAGCCTATACAAAGTATTAATAAACTGTTCTTAGAGTGTAATCTGTCTCTAACTTTCAAGATTCAGTTTTAGTTAGCACAGTCTCTGATTACACTATGGTGTTAATAAAGGGGAAGGGGGACTTAGCTAAAGGAATAATTTTAATGCATTTATTACTCTTAACAGGACCACCCTCTGTAACTACTCCATTGCTCTAAACAACCTGATTATATATGAGGAATGTTTTTGATGCTTTTCATTATACTCAACCAGGATCACTTGTTTGTGTGTTTCAATAAAGGATATTCCATTTTTTAACTCAACTCTGAACTACCTACTACTTTCTGTTTGATTATTTTGTAGCATGTATTTTATGGTTATGTTTTACAGTTCGATTTTTACAAAGCAAACTAAGTGCATAACATAATTTAGGAAGTAAACATCACATCCTCCAGACTGCAAAGTTTCTTCTTGTTTTATTTTTAAAGTGTTACCTATTTAAAGACAAAAGAAAACATTTACACACACACACACCACACACACACACACACACACACACACACACACACACACACACACACACATACATACATATCTATCACATCTATATCATAACATTGACAGCTTAGGTTGCTGAATCCTAAAACATCTACACCTAAGCGTTGAAAGCTAACAATAGCGAATGGCCACATGATCGAATTCTTTCCTAGGGAAAGAATTCGGATGGCCTTCCGTAAACAAAATACACAAACACACCCAAACATAGTGGGGGGGCTTTGCCCCCATACACACCCTAATTAAATATAGCAACTCCAAGATTGTTCTACATTAGTGAAAGGGCAAATCCCCAACAACTGCCACACAAATTCTTTCCCAAAGAAAGAATTCGATGATGTGGCCGTTCGCTATTGTAAGCGTTCGACGCTTAGGTGTTGATGATTAAGCATTTGACAATCTAAGCTGTCGAAAATTCAGTAGGAACCCTATCTATCTATCTATTTATCTATCTATCTATCTATCTACATATAAGAATAACCGGAAGAATGTCTTGAGAAATCTATATGGTTACGCATTTTTCCTTAGAACCAACAATACTTTTCCTCAATAAGCAAGTAATGATTGCATTCACCTTGTAAATAAAAGTACTTTCTACTAAGTCTCTATAGTATTAACCTAGAATTAAGCTAGAATTAGCTTAAAGAGTCATAACTTCCTTATGTATGTCTAAAAAATCATTTTATTTAACACTTTCGTTATTCATCGATATAACAGATGAATCATTCACACAAATTATTGGTCTTACATCATTATACTTGTACTCTGTTATATTTTATAGTAGTTTGTTTTTTTAAGAACCTTGACTCACCATGGCAGGTGGTATATTGTGAGTGAACTGATGTTTGTAAGGTGACTCGAGTTGCTTGTTTAACATGTACATTAGTTAAAATTAGATAACTTTGAGCTGTTCATTTTGCATTTTTTCTAAGATATAACCTAACATAGTTTTTTTTCTCTCTTCTTAGTTGGTTTTACTTACTGTGCTTAGTGCGAAGAATATTAATTAACCTCTTCCTTGTGCACCTGTAGTCGAGTAAACTTTCATACTCGTATGATTCCCAAAAGTGCTTGACTTCAACATGAATTAGTTCTATGTCTTCATCTCTTCCCAATATTATACAGGAGGACATATGGAACGTCCATTAAGAAACTTCCTGTCTTCATCTACAAAACTAAATTTTCTTCCTTTTGATTACAGCCACTTCACTTCAGTATTTTAAATGTACTAGGGATATAGAATAGTTATAGAGATATTATTTCATGAATGTAATCAACACACCCCAGTCTTTATATTGATATCATAACATTTTGAACTTGAGGAGCACCGCCTCTGACAAGATAGATGCATAATATTGAGGGCATTCATGAAGAACTGGGAGATGGGGAGCAGTACAGCATTTTCCCTTGTAAATACAACACTCCTAGTGGAATATAAATAATATTATTCACTTTGGTCATGTTTTTTCCTAACTAGTGCTGGTTTGAAGCTGTATAGCTTTAACATTTCATTTATTTATTTATTTATTTATTTATCTATTTTCTTTTTTCTTTTGAACATAATGATCATTGTTTTGGATGAAATGGGCACTCAGTGATATGAATATCTGGGAGGGGCTGGGACTTAGGGGTTTGGTTAATGCTTTCCTATGAAAGAACAATGACATAGGGAAATATGTAAAGAATTGTTCATTTAAATATACAACTTCTTGACACCACATGGGCTTTGCATAATAATAGAAATCTATTCATGTAAATAAGGAAAATTAACCATTTGTGACCAGGTCTGTTTTGTCTTCTTCTTAAAGGAACATGGCATAATTTATCAGTTGCCAGATAACTACTAGATACGCAAATATATACGCTACCAACAAATCCTTTTACGCTGTAAAGGGGAAGGGGAGAAAGTAGAAGGAATGAAGGGGAGAAAGGAGATAGAAGGTGGGTGAAAGAAAAGGAATTTTAAAGAGTTTACAATAACTTTGACATATTTACTTATCTAGCCCACCGGATAAATGTAATATTTCTTTTTTTCCCTTTTCTTTCTCTTGTTTTTTCTTAACGCATTTTGTTATAATAATTAGGTCTTCATAATAATGCACAACATTTGCAGAGGTCTAGTACCATCAAATAAATTAATTTTCTTAGATCTATTTAATTTAGTTAAGCAGGATGAACTAGTGTAGCAGAACCACTATTCAATGGCAATTCATGTCATCCATGTCATGAGAAGTATAAATACTTCAGTTTTAGTTACTTTTTTTAGGGAGGGTGTATATCTTGTAATTGACCATAGAGGCTATTATAATTATTAGTTCTGACATTTTTCATGTTAGTTCGCATAGGAGTCTGAGTTTAAGCACAGGCATATTGAAGCTGTGCAAGGAGAATCTTTCGTGCAGTCTTGCTTCACTTACCTCAGTTTGCATTATATTGAAACTAACATTTTGAAGACTGCCTGAAACTGATGTAAGCTCGTGAAGTATTTTTATAATTACAGATGCTTTGCATTTTCAGTTTCAAGCATGAAGCTTACTACTGGATAAAAGAATGGAGAAGGATAAGAGATGGCACAAATAAAAATTGCTTCATGGAATCTCGATGGTATCCATGTCAAATCAAAAAGAAAATGTTTTTGCATTTGGTATACCATATGGATATTATCATTTTCTTAATGCAGGAAACTTATTCGTTAGCCTATCAACTTGATGATTATGAACAGAAATGGCTTCCAGATATAGGTGATTCAGTTAATAAAATGGTAAGGCACACATGGTCAAGAAATAGTTTCCATTTAAAATCACCTAAGCAAAAGAAGACACAGGAGATAGATCTGTTACACAATGTAAGAGACCTATTTTAATGAAATAATTAGTTATGGTATTAGTGTACCCCACTTATGGTTAAAGTAGAAATTTCCTAGACCATTTATTTAATGTGTTGTTATATTTTGACAAACATGACTATATATAACCTGGTGATTCCAGGCTAACACTGGTGTGCTTCATATCTAGAAAGGCATGCATCAAACATTACAACTAACAACAGAGATTCAGTATTTCTTAAAGATCTAATACATGTCAATGGGTTGTCTGATCTATAAAGGTCTTTACTTCCTGAGGCTAAGGCCTATATTTTCTTTTCTTCTTAACATACAGTATAATCTAGAATTATTTCTTCTTGCTTTCTAAGTCATGGAGTAGCTATAATTTATAATACATAGCAGAACATAGGTATTTCTCATATCATTCATTAATATGGTGTGACGAGCCCTCTTTACCCTGGGGCAGTAACTAAGGAGTCTCAGTCCTCACCACTGTCTCCGGTAAGGGAGTGTCACTAAAAGCAGGACGGGAAATGCACAATTTCCCCTGAGGGTATACTGGGAACAGGTTCTAAACCTAAGAATGAACTATATGCTTCAATCCTGGTCCCAAAATGAGTCTCCACACTAACCACTGCAGAGCATGGTGTCCCACTTCTAGGTATCTGACACACTCACTCTTAAATTTCTGATATTCACACTTACTCACTCTTGGGAAAGATTGCCACAGATTTATCTGCTGTGTTTCTTTGCCCAAATTACAAGGTAAAGGCTGCTACCAGTCAAATACCACAATACCCTTAAAAGGGGGTGTTCAATTATATTGTAAAATAGATATTGAAATAAATGGTAGCATGTATCTATCCCAAGCAGTGAGGCTTTCTGGAGTGGCCCTGGTGTTATCACAATAAGCATAAACATGCTCAAGTTATTAAAAATATTAACTAAATAACCAGCCACAATGAAAGGTAGTAAAACATTTAATAATAAATAAAAGGATTTAAAACATGTAAAACTCAATAACAAATTCCACTAAACAACAGATTTTTCACACACAAGACATATGAAGATAATACTGTAAGACAGATCTCACATTGATTTTAGAAAAACTGTAACTAACTAGCTGTAGTTCCATGACTATCTCAAGATTAATTGTCCTTATCTAATCTAAATAACTCAGCTAGGCAAGATTATACTCTTACTTCTGCAAGGCAAGATGAGGAATTATGTCCACACTCCAGGTTGTTGTCTGTCTTCAGCGATTGGAACAACTACTAGAAACAACTAGACTACTACTGCTGAGCAACTCTAGAAAAAAACAACTGAATGAAAAACTGAACAACTGACTCAGAACCTGCTTTTATACCAGATTTTTTAAACATAACAGGAAGCTGCTATGAGAATTCTTCTCTTTCATATCAGACTTTGAAAGATAAACAAGCAGCTGCAGTGAAGAGTCTACTCTCCCAGCTATGGCACACAATGACATCACATCTAGGTCAGCTGACTCTGACATAACATACATTCAGAATTCTCTTAAAAAATGTACATTTGGTCGGCTAGAGGAACAGTGCTTGACATTTAAACATCTTGTATAAATCAGAGTGATAACCAAATGACAAACTTATTTACGCAATTATAGCTAGTCATGCTGCATATGTAACATAGGTTAATTTAAAATTATTTACAATTATTTACAAAACTTCAGCCAATCATGCTAGCACAGATAACAATATCTAATATCCTCACATATGGGTAAAGATAAATCTTCAATTGATAACCATACCTAGATCAAACTGGTTATTTAATACAGAATTACTATAGGAAAATAGTGTTAATGATGAAATGCTGCAACATTTAGGCTTCATTTTAAGATTATTTAGATGAGATAATACAATATGATATAAAATTCATTACATTTTAAACAAATGCAAGGAGGGATGGTATTAATTAGTAAATTTTCCTATGTAAGAATATATGAAAAATGACATAAATTAACTTGAAAAATCAATTTAGAACCTAGACAAAAACTTGTAAAAAATTATGATGCATCAGAATATGCAGACATGATGGGCTTCAAGATGAATTAAAAACTATTCATTCTGTGAGTCATTCCACTTTCTGAAATGAAGAAGAAGGCAAAATATATTGAATGGGACACTGTTCTTTCTAAATTGCTGAAACTGAATCATATTCCTAACAATATATGAAGTAGCAAATATAGTTTGGTTTATAGTAAACCTCAAGAAAATAGTTAATGTTTTTTTTTAGTGCATATAAATCAGTCATTGACTCCTCAAGTTCCCATATTAAGCAAGCATGTGTTAAACATTGTTTAAGTAAGTTAAAAACAATTATAATGTCTAGTTATATGATAGATACTTTACACAAGTGTGTCTCTCTTCAGAAAGTAGCAGTAACCATGGATTGCCTAAAACCTGGTAGGCTCCCAAGCCCTGATGATTCTGGTGTTATTTCCTTTAAGAAGTATAAATAACAACTGAAAGAAACCCCCACAAAAAATATATACATAATACAAATAGGAATTGCGGTCAACCATTTAAATCAATATGATTATGATTCTCAATTAATTTCTTTTATGGCATCCTCTTCTAGAGAAACACAATATTATTATTAATAAACTATTAAGGACAGAGTGATTTTCTCTGTTTTCTGATGTTTCACTGATTCATTTTGTATATAAGGAAGAGATAATTTATAACAAAGCAGTGATACTGAAATAGTACCTTAAACCCTCACCTTATGCTTTGCTAAATTTGGTTAGGATTGCCATATTTAGGATCACCTCACTACATAATTACAAAAAAGATACATTTGATTTAATATTTTTCTGGATGAACTATCCTAAGAAATTGTGATTTATATATATTTTTATAATACTGTTGCAGATTTTAATTTGTACTATGATAGCAACATGTCCATGTATTGTAGTTCTCCCTTAAAACAGATGTAAACACCTGCCCTGAATGATAAATGATCTGGAAGTATGCATACAAAATATTACCATGTTCAGAACATAGGCATCTACAATTTGTATTTCTCCATACTGCTTGGTTGTCTCACTATAAAGTTGGCAGTGATCAGTAAATCAGCTTTCCCTTCATGTTTAATTTGTAATGAATTGATACAGATCTCATATATATTTTGGGTGCCCTGTAAGTCTATTTAAATATTTGGAGTCTTTATTTAACTGGTTTTAGTAAATGCCATTTTATTAATAAAGAAGAGGAATGCAAATGGTATCTTTGCTTTTTAAGTATGTTGTTGTTGTTGTGTCTTTCAGCTTTTCCCGGTTAGGGGTCGCCACAGCGGAACTCCGGTCTGCTAATGATTGGCAGTAGAAGTATACCATTATAAAATATTTCATTGGAGGGTTGCCATGTACTATGCATAATTTCTTCCTTGGTTAAACTTTTCAGAAAAGGGAACTTAGTTAATGAGATGAACTTTCAGTTAGTTTATGGAATAATTTTATTGAATCTTAAATGATTTCAGAGAGATTCATTCGTCTTCTTCTTTTTCTCCTTTCGGCTGCTCCCATTAGGGATCGCCATAGTGGAACATTGGTCCGCAGAACGAGTGGCAATAGAGTTTTACATTGTCAAGTTGCGAGCCCGGTGCCCAACCTTCCTCAGAAGATGCACACATGCACACCTAAGGCCAATTTAGAATGTCCAGTCAACCTACAGCATGTCTTGCGAATGTGGCAGGAAACCAAAGCACCCAGAGAAAACCCATCCAAATATAGAGAGGACATGCAGATTCTGCACAGAAGGCACCCCAGCTGAGAATCAAACCAGCGAACCTCTTGCTATGAGGTGACAGTGCTACCCGCTGCACCACTGTGCCATCCATTTCATGGAGATTAATTGAAAAATGTATATCTCTTATAAAAAGATATACAGATCATTAGGTCAGCTTGTCTACTATTTGTAATGGTTATACATCTGTAAATAAGTAATGTATGAATACATTTTATTGGGCATTATTACATTTATTATATTATGAGCTTGCATTGGTTGACTGACTTTCTACTTATTATAAAAGAATAAAGATGCTGTCTTGTGGTTATTGATGTTGATGTTTCATCTTCAGAACATTGCAATGACTAACTATTGTTAAATGATATATAGAAAAATCACTTTGTGACTATATTATCTGCCAAATAACTTTTTTGTTTCATACTGGTGATACTAATAGAAATTTCTCATGATTCAGCTTAATATAAATGCTACAGACTTTCAGTTATGCATGTAGTGTCACTGTTATTAATTTACATTGTATTTGTTTGTACGGAATCTGCCATACTGTATTTCTTATCTGTTTATCAGTGCAAATTGTTTAATAAAATGAGAGTCTTGGGTCCAACCAGCAGTATTTAGAATGCACAAAAGAAACATTTGACAAGACCACATCAAAATATGTAGTTGAACTCTGCCCATCAGAAATGTGGACAGTCCACATCTGAATCAATAAATCACTAAATGATCAATTTGTGGTAGAAGATCTCTTAATCTTATCAACCTAACCCATGAAGAACCATGCAATAGTCTGATGAAAAAGCTCTATGAGTGCAAGAGTGGTTGAGCTGCATAGACTACGCACCATCTAAAAGGGTGCAGCTGGTTGACTTGATGTGACAGGTTTCAATAGGCACAAAATATGTCTTCTTACATGAAATCTTAGTCTGACAAATAGCATAATGCTGATCCAGAATAAGATACCCTTGAAAAGACCCATCCCTTCACCACATTTGCTCCAACCTCTGTCCATGTCTGTGCTCATAGTCTGTAACTTCTTACGTGTAACCGTTCTGATCCATATTCTAGCTAAAGTGAGGGTATCCAGGAAACCAGTAACAGTCTTCTTGTAGGTTGTCAGAAGTCAGTCCTGTTCATTTGAACTACTCCATTCAAAGGAAACATGATGAAATCATTGACCATTGCTGAGATTGTAGCAAATGATTGGCTCTGATTCTTGGGGTGATGACCCGGGAAGTCCAACTTGAAATGGACTGTATAGTGGTCAGACCAGGAAATTGACTGCAACACCATGTTTCTGGTTTCAAGATAACGTTGGAATATCATATTTCTGGAGTATCCAAATATATAAGCAGCAATATATAAGTAGCAGTGGTTATAGAGTTTGTTAATTGTTGCTTAGATCTCTGTTGAAACTGTTTTGTCCCACCCACCCACCCTCCTATTTTTGCTTTGTAGTTTAAATTTGGAGGCTTTTGCAGTTGCCCTCCCCACTGTAGATTTGATTTAGGACACTCCCCCAGTCCCATCTCTTTACCACATTCTACCTAATAAACTCTTTATGCACTTGCTTTTAGTCCTTTTTAATTTCATTGCATTTTTTAAACTGTGTTTGGTCTAATATTGCTACATACTCAAGTGTGCTAGCTTGCACTGCATGTGAAATTTTTTTACTACTGTTTTTCCTACTTTTCTGTAAAAAAATAAAAAACCTGTAAGCCTGTTTCCTACCTTTCCTGTAACTAGTGTTCCAGATAAAGATTTGCTGTATTCAGGATTGTATGTAAGCTTCTGAGCTCCCCAAGCCTTTCTGTGTTGGAGGGAAGCATTCTAGCTTATCAGTGGGAGTGGTAAGCACTAGGTAACCTGTCTACCACATAAGGGGTGGTTCTGGCCCAGAAATTGTAGTTATTGGCTGTTTGGGCAATCTCTTCCATCTCTATCAACTTTCGGATTTTAAAACCTGCATTTGCACTTGTTTCTCTCCTGTAACTCGTCTAGTGCAGATACAGATTCTTAGTTTTAGCACTTAAATTTGCTTATTCATGCTCAGCACTTGTTCAGAACTTGTAAGCACTAAATAACCTACTAATTACTATAGCACTCAATCTTCCTCATTACCTAGAGGAAAACAGTTTTTGTACTTACTTTTCTCACTTGCTTAGAGAAAAACAGCTCTTGTACTCACTTTCCTCACTTATCTAGAGGAAAATAGTTTTTTTATTCAGGTATGTCCAAGGGTCAGCTCCCAGTGTTTTCTCCTGTCTATCTGATGAATCTGGGCATCTTGAGGCAATGTAGAAATTGCCTCATGTACACAGACAACCCTCTCCTCCTACCACCCAACACTACAACCAGTGAGAGATGCACTTATCTAGCCAAACTGGAGGTAAAGCTCTCTCCAACCAAGACTGAACTTAACAATCATGAGGAGAAGGTAAACATTTGCACCACACCACACTCATTACATACTCTCACTAAATCTACACCACCAAAATCCACACATAATAACGCAAAAACATTTGCAGAGGCTCTCAATAATAATCTGTCTAAGCAACAGAGACCTACAAAGCAGAAACGCAAGCAACCTCCATCCCCCAACACAACCCAAATGACACACAGCCCACAGACTCAGTGTGCCACTCAACCACAGCCAATAAGGCAAAACAACGTACCCAACACATTAGTCATAGGTGACTCTATAGTCAGGCACACTGATGTCCCACTCACCAGGCTAAACAAGGAGAAGGTCACTGTCAGCTGCCTGTCGGGTTCCAGGATCCGCTACATAACCCACACACTCAGGTCACTCCACAACAAGTACAAATATGACTCTGTCATTGTCCATACTGGTGTGAATGACCTGAGATGTACCTCCCTGGACTACATGAAAAGAGACATGGAAGAGCTCTCCGATCTTGTAGCCCAGGCAGGTATGACCCTAGCCCTGAGTAGCATTCTGCCATTGCCCAGAATGATACCGCAGTACAAGGACAAAATGACTGACTTCAACAATTGGCTAAGCTTCTGGTGTCATTCTAAGGGGATCCAGTATCTGTCTGCTTGGGATGACATGGTTGACAGACCACGATGCTTTGCCACAGATGGCCTGCACCTATCGCCCCTGGGATTCCGGATACTGGATAAGGCTCTTGCTGCCCCTATAGTGCCTTTTCTAGGCAAGGTTCAAATAACAAATTCACCACCGTAACAGGAACAGGCAAGCAAAAACTGAAGGTAATGCTACTCAATGCTAGAAGTCTAAATCTCAAAATGCACTCATTTGAGGCACTCCTTAAAATGGAGAACATCAATATCTGTACAGTGACTGAGACCTGGTTCACGGCTCCAGAAAGCACCCCTGCACTACCAGGCTATAACTCATGCCACACTTTTTGGCCATGTAACCTGGACCAAAACACCAAAAGCAGAGGTGTGTCCATATTCATTAAGGATATCCACACCTCCAGGCTAGTTGCTCAGCATAATGCATCCAAGGTTATCCAAGTGCAACCAACTTTGGGCAAAACTGCAATTTCAAATTGTAGCTTGCTACAGATCCCCACCCTGCCCCAGGACTCCACTCCTCTTTTCTTGATGTACTGGAAAATATTAGGGTTCAACCAAACACCCTAATAATGGGCGACTTCAACTACCCCACCATTAACTAGGAAAACTACTCGTGTACCAACTCCTTAGCTCAACGCTTTCTGGAATTCATAAACTCCAATGCCCTAGATCACACCTGAAGACAACTTCTCATTGGTCCAATCCGACCATAAGCTAATCACTCTTGATATCCACATCCCGCCCCCACCCTCCATTAAGGAAACCACGGTAAAATAATTCTCCAAAGTCAACTTCATGCTTCTTAAGACAGAAGTGGTGAACTTCATGACACCCATGCAGATGGACAATACAGTTACAACTGCTGAATCCTACACAAATGCACTCTATAAGCACTTTCATGAGTGCATGAATTGTCCTATCCCAAACAGAACCAAGACACTATCCTCCAAAAAAAGAAAGCCAATCTGGTGGTCCCCTGCCATAACCAAACTGTACAACAGAAGGAAGAAACTGTTGCAAAAGAGAGCAAAATTCCATGAGTGGAGGAGCTCCCTGGTCAGCCTCAGTAAGAAGCTGAGATCCCTTATAAGATCCTTCAAAGCTAACTATGAAAACAAAATTGCCACTAATTCTAAGGACAACCACAAAGCATTCTATAGCTATGTCAAGAATCTCGATGGCAACACCCAGATCTGCTCTGAGTTACAGCACAAAGGCACGAAAATTACAGAACCAACTGATATTGCCAACATCCTGGCAGATAGGTTCGGTGCTAACTTTACCCCCCCCCTAAAGGGCCCATATCTATACAGGAAGAATGCAGAGTCCCTGTAATCACAACTACACAGGTAAAAGCTGCACTCTCTAAAGCCAAAAACACAGCATCTATGGGACCGGACAACAACCCAGGCTGCGTTTTACACGAACTTCATAATGAACTGGCTCCCCACTTAAGCACCATGTTCAATAATAGCCTCGCATCAGGCTTTGTGCCCACTGAATGACACACAGCAACAGTTATCCCACTCCACAAAGGGGGAGCCACCACTGATCCCAGGAACTATTGACCTATTAGCCTGACGAGCCTGGTCTGCAAGGCCATGGAACGAATCATCATGGAACTCATAAACAAAGACATTGGTAACCTCCAAACTCTGGATCCCACCCAGTTCGGGTTTGTGAAAGGCAGATCATGCCTTCTGAACCCGATCGACTTCTTTGAGGCAGTCACCAAAGCCGTAGATGAGGGTAAGGTGGTTCACACAGCCTACCTTGACCTCGCCAAGGCTTTCAACACCATCCCCCATTCTGGAATTATAGCTAAACTCACTAAACTAGGTACAAATCCCTACATCACAAGATGGGTTGCCAACTGGCTCACTGACAGAACCAAACACTGTAAAAGTTGCAGACTCCAAATCTGACCTCAAAGCAGTGACAAGTGGAGTACCACAGTGTTCCGTCCTGGGACCTCTCCTGTTTGGTATCTACTTCTCTGAAGTACAGGCTAATGCAGAAGACGTCTGGCTAACGAAGTTTGCAGATGACTGCAAACTAGGAGCCATAGTCAAGTCCCCAAATGATATGTACATCCTACAGAAGGCAACTGAACCAACCAACACCAGAAACCGACTGTAGAAGGAAAAAGGCTAGCTGGTAAAATATAGTAACTTCTGCACAGCTCGAACAGTGTTGGCTATACGTGTGTTATACTCTGCTCGAGCTGTGCAGAAGTTACTATATTTTACCAGCTAGCCTTTTTCCTTCTGCATCCTACAGAAGGGCCTCGCTAAGACAGATGCCTGGTGTTAGAGCCATGGCCTCAAGCTCAATGCCAAAAAGTGCAGTGTCATCCCCTTTGGTAAAAACTCTGTACCCATGAACTACCACATAGGCAGCAATCTACTTAACACCGAATGTGTGATAAGAGACCTTGGGACCCAGGTGGACAGTAGTCTCTCCTTTGATAGTCACATCGCCACAGTAGTCAGGAAGTCATTCTACATGACACACCTCATCATAAAAGGGTTCTCATCCAGGAAAAAAAGAGGTCATTGTTCCCCTCTACTCGACACTCATTAGACCCATTATAGAGTACAATGCCCCTTTTGGAATGTACCTCACAAGACATCTGCAGCGCTGGAAAGGCCACAGAAGTACCTCACAAAGAGGATTACTGGCCTCAAACAAATGCCCTACACTGACCACATCAAAAAACTCCAGTTTTACTCCATAGCATATCGCCTACTCCAAGGTGATCTCTGCCTAACATATAAAGCTATGTCAAACCCAGAGCTGTTGGACATACTACACCTAAAGAAATCCCAACCCCCATGAGCTACACGTTCTAGGGACCTAAACCTTGTCACCACAATAAACAGGACATGCTAGAGGGATAGATTCCTGTCCCAGAGACTTCCCATACTCTGGAATAGGCTACCCATCTATGTCAAGCAAAGTTCTTCATTAGCACTCTTCAAAAAAATCTTGATGAGTGGATGGGAAATAGGAAATACACCCTGGGGTCACTTCTGTGTCTCTGCTCGACAGTGGCACAGGAAAATAACTTTCTTGGGTGGCGTAAGCCAGGGAACCTTGTTGGCTAGGCTTACGTAGGCCCTTGGGCTGATAGCCTAGTACCTACCTATGAACCTATGAACTCACCTGAGTAAAGCTGAAGCTCTTCAAGTAACCGAGCAACTTGAATAGAGGTAGTTGTGTTGCACTCCACACACTATCTTCAGCCATGACTATGGTCAAAAATGAACAATAAGCATGGTTAAGTAAAACCTGCTTAGAATTTTTAACAGCATTATTATGGAATACAGTTGTAAGCCTGCAAACCAAAAGGTTGCGGGCAGCATTACTGATATACAGAGTCACTGCAGCTGGAAAAGCAGGCATGCAGATTGCTATTTCAGCATTTTTGCAGCAGCATTAAGCAGGATAATTATTCCACTTTATGTGCTTAATTCTCTCCAAGGGTGCAGTGATAAAGCATGTATTATGCCATGGAGGTTTATAGGAGTAGTAATTTTTTCAAATATACTGTACACATTTTTTTGTTTGTAATAAGCATGAATAAATTAGGGTATAAATACTTTATGGAGCCTTTAAAGCCCTGTCACATGCTTCATTATTTGGCTGTTTGCAGCTGCAGCAACTTTTATGTCAGTAATGTTGCCTGCAACTTACAACTGTATTTCCATTATAATATGATTCATATGACATAATACAGCTTGTTCAAATACAGATGGAAAAGCAGCAAAATAAGTAGAGTGCAAGTTGCCATAAGCATTTTTTGTCAAGGACTGGTTCTGCGTCTTACGCCTGTTTTACACTGGGACATGCTCTAGCTCTGATGCAGCCATGAATAGACTAAAACTGGTTTTAAAAAATGAATGAGTCAAATAAAACAGTAAGTGATAATAAAACTGAAATTAGGAACATTAACATATAATAATGTTAGAAACAACATATATACATATATATATATATATATATATATATATATATATATATATATATATATATATATATACCACTCAGGCATCATAGACAAGCTATGGTGTTCCACAGGGCTCTGTCCTGGGACCCCTCTTGTTCGGCATTTACTTGTCAGATGTGAAAGCAAACATGGGAGGGTTGTGGCTGACAAAGTTCGCAGATGACTGCAAACTAGGCGCCATAGTCGATACACCAGCTGACACATACATCCTACAGAAAGGCCTCACCGAAACGGACAACTGGTGCTGGAATCATGGCCTTAAACTGAACGCCAAGAAATGTATAGTCATCCCCTTTGGGAAAAACAAAGTACCCACAAATTATCACATAGACAGTAACCCACTGAGTACGGAAAAAGTAATCAGAGACCTGGGGACTCAAGTTGATAGTGACCTCTCATTTGACACCCATGTTGCCAAAGTGGTTAGAAAGACTTTCTACCTTGCCCACCTTATCATGAAGGGGTTCACATCCAGATCAAAGGAGGTCATCGTACCCCTATACTCCTCCCTTATCAGGCCCATGATTGAGTACAATGCCCCATTTGGTATGTACCTCACCCGGCACTTACAACAGCTGGAGAGATCCCAGAAGTACCTCACCAAGAGGATCAAGGGTCTCCAACATATGTCATATGCTACCGGCTAAAGAAACTCCAGCTCTATTCAGTAGCATATCGCCTGCTCAGAGGTGATCTGTGCCTGACGTATAAGGCCATGTCCAACCAGGAATTGATGGACATGCTCCACCTCAAAAAATCCAAATCCATTAGAACCACGAGAGCCAAAGATTTAAACCTCAGTACAAATATGAATAGAACATGCTGGAGGGACAGATTCATAACTCAGAGGCTTCCCATACTCTGGAACAGAATCCCAGTTCATGTTAGGCAGAGCCCCTCACTGACTCTCTTCAAGAGAAATCTTGACGAGTGGATGGAAGATCGTAGGTTTACCCCGGGGGTCACCCCTGTGTCGCTACTTGACAGAGGCACAGTAAACTAATTTTAATAAGTAAGGGGGTCTTCAATGTGTCACTACTAGACAAAGGCACAGTATTCTAATTTATTCTGTACACCTTAGTACCACTACATGGGGTGGCGAAAGCCACATCTCTAGGGCTAGGCTTACAAATGCCCCAGGGCAGATAGCCTAGTAGTAAACTATGAAACTATGAAACTATATATAAATAGAGGTGGATGGACTTGTATGTATTGCAGTTTAAACTTCTGCCAAAACAAAGATTTGCAAGAAGCAGTGACATTAGAATGATAGTAGACACTTTTAAGGCAGGTAAAATTTATTTATTTAACACTCAACAGGTAATGACATTGTCATTTTTCATCAGATAATTTGCTTATTTTTTCAAAGAGAAGTGGTGGGGTAAGTAATAGACCTAACTGTGTGAAAAACTGTAATCTGTACTACAGGCACCTTCATAGCAGCATCCAGCAAAATCAAACATCTAAGTAAGTTTTGATAAACAGCATGGCCCCCATATTCTAGAATAATTTCTGACAGATAACCTGGATACAGAAAAGGGGCATTCATTGTGATATAGAAATCTGAGTGAAAGTGACAAGGTGAGCAGGAGAGTTCATTGAGCAACAGTGATCCAGCTGGATTTAGCCCTAGTCAGACAGTGGTGCACACCTTTTGATACCATCAGTATTAACCCCTTCCTTGTTTATAAATATCATATACATGAAACCATGTTCTTAGTAACTGCTTATGTGCCTGGATCATAACTGAAAAGGAAACTTAGCCCAGCGCACCTACCTGTTTATGAAATGCAAATAAAGAAAGAAAGAGGTTTAAGTTAAGAACATACCTCATTTTTAAAATTTGAGTATAAAGGGTTGCACCACATAAAATCACTTTAGCTAGCAGAGCTAGGAGACTTTCTCTCTCTGATGCCCTCCCTGCAGGAGGGATAAAGACACCTTGTTGAAGTTTCAAGAAATTTATCCAGTTAAGCAGCTGCGTGGATTGGTGTTCTTGTTCTAATATATTACACTAAAAAGTTGGTTGTTTAATGGTAGTTACAAAAAATGGTAAAGTGGTCCAGAGGAGCTGACTGGAGGAATATCTAGGAAATGGAAAAACAAGGAGCCAATCTCAAAGCATAGAGGTTAGTCCCATATTTGAATATTCCCGAAGGACCCATGAGAGTTTACCAATTCAGCAACCTGTGGACCCTCATTCTTAGTTAAAAGGTTTATTTTATTTTTAGCATTTTTAACAAATGGGTCATGTGCACAAAAAGAGGTTCCCCTAATTTCCCACTGTGCCCCCATATTTATCAATTGAAAAGACAAGTAGACTGTTCCCTTGTTTGACGTTGGCATGTACTTACTTGTTTGACCATGGGTGTGCTGGGTATGATTTTTTTTGTTTGTTTTCTGTGATATTATTAGATATTAGACATGATACATATACTCTAAACAGATTTAATAGGTGGGATGCTTTATTTGTCTTGATATTACTATGTATAACCTCAACTTTACTACCTTATGTCAGGGTTATGGCTGTGATGGGCCCTACTGGCCAGTTCACTTATTACCAAAAAAAAGTCAATTTGTTCTAGGAAAATAAAAACAGCAAGTCCATGTTTGTTTAAGTAGGACTGCTGTATGCTTATAAAACATGCAGGAACATGCACCAAATGCTTTATTAATAAATGTTTCAAGAATACTATGCCCTTATTACTAACCTTAGTCATTTCTGGCCAATGCATTCTGCTGCTTGTATTTAAATTGTCTTGCACTGAAATGTTATTACTAAATGTATTGCCTGGAGAACAGCACTTCACTAACTGATTTATAAATTCACTTTCAGAAAAACAGGTGTTTGTAATTATAAAGTTTCCACTATGATATCTTTAAGTTGGGATAATAATGAATGCCCAATATGGACAGTATGTGTTAATCTGTTTGATACTTAGAGGTTTTAAAGATGTCCTATGCACAGATTGGTCTATAATACATGTAAGATAAGAAACTCATAGTGTCTACACGTGGCACATAAGTATCTAGTAACTTATGTGATTAATAAATGCTGTAACATAAAGAACTGTAGAAACATCTGAATAGGTATTTATTAACTATATCACTTTTTTAGCCTGTTCATCCAGCAAATGGATGTAACACTGAAGGTAGCCTACTAAGTTAATACTGATTACAACTAATGATATGTAAACACCTGGCAATTTTTTATTATCTGGGATTTGTCTGACAGTGGACTATCTGATAAAATACGTCAGCAATGATCTTAGTAGGGAATTGCAAAAGTAACCTTACATCCAAGGGACACCATTATAATGTTACATTATTAATGGTACTAAACTTTTTTTAGTTAAGATAAGAAGCACCTATTAATTCAGAATTATTCTATGACAGACCACCTTTTGAGTTACAGAAGTAAATGCTATTCTATATACCTTGTAAAAATAAATATGGTAAGAGTTATTTTTTTTTCAAATAAAGCAGAATTAGATTCATTTAGGTGATGCAGTAGTGAAGCTATCGTCATGATATAAATTCTAATTTAATAAAAGCAATGCTTCTTTTACTCCTAGTTGTTTATATTACTTGTGATGTCTCTTGCAGTTCTTCAGGTCTTTATTGAAGTGTCTGGGCCTTGTTTTCATATATTACTAGTCTGAATAAGGCTCAGGATTCCAGTAATGCTGTTTGGTACACTTGGTAACTTATCTTTTATAATTAGTAGACATTTAAAGCTGGAAGCATGTCAGTGAATTGTACTCAATGTCATTGCACAAAAACATGTGTTACATCATAGACAACATACAAATTATTATATTACTGAGTTAATTTGATGAAGCAAGCACAGCAGCTGGATGGGCCTATTGTTAGCAGTCAAATGTGATATACACATTTCTCTCTGTATTTCATCATGTACAATTGCAATACTGTACAAGACTTCTTGTTTGTAATAATTATGACTAAATTAGAGTATGAAGTCTTTACACAGTCTTTAAAGCCCTGTCACTCACATTTTTACACTGTCAATACCATATAATGTGCCGGTAAAATACTTTGTTATTCCACAGCAGTGACGCAAGTTTTATAGCGAAACAAGGATTTCTAACATCACCGCTGCAGCTTTTAACATTATCATCATCGCCATTGTAGCACAGCAATGCTAAAACAATCATTTTTAAAATAATCACAGCAACACAGTAATGCAAGTGTTTTTTTTCAGTTGTGTTGCGCAGTTAGGACTTTTTGTGCATTATATAAACACATTCCATGCGGCATTTCCAGGCTGGTTCTGTTTAACCTAACTCACCTTCATAATATGTATGTTTTAGCTCTTCTTATGGTACCTCAAAAGACTGATAATTTATGTTTGGAGCATCTTCAAACACTACTAAATGGAATCAGAGTGATGGAAATCCTGTTGGCTGAAACATACATTATATGAATACAGCCCAGGTGGAAATGCCTGGCATCTCTCATAGTGCACTATTTCTGTATATATGTGTTCTTTAACATTTGATGGTTGCATTATATGCTATCTTATGGTTTTGGTTTGATCCATATAACTTTCTGTCAGCCTGCATGTATCATTGCAACATCACCATTTTAAACCAGTGATTTACTGTAAGTGTGATGTATACAGCACCAGTGGTGAGTATTGCTGTCAAATCACAGCACGAAAAAGTAGAAAGCATATTACTTTAAAAATTGTATAACTTCTTACTTGATGCATGCTTTGTAAAATTCAAAATCTATAAATAAAATATGTTTATAAAATGTGAGGAAATGTAGCATAAAGGAAGCAGAACTGATGTTCATCAAATTACTGGTGCTATGCATATTTCCATTTTTATTTCATTGTGTCTGCAGGAGTACCACAGGGGTTTGTGCTTGGCCCTCTGTTGTTTTCAATATTCATAAAAAATATAAGGAAACTTTGTGGAAAGTCATTTCTGGTGCAATATGCATGTGATTCTCTCTACTGTCCCCCACTCCCAATACTGCTTGGCAAACCCAACATGTCCTTCAAGATACTCTGAATGCCATTTACAAATTAGTACATCCTTTTGACCTTACTGTAAATGAAGCCAAATCTGAATGAATCTATTTTCTGCTATAACTTTAAGGTATAAGCATTTCACAAATCAAGTTGAAGTTTGACTTTAGCC
This sequence comes from Protopterus annectens, assembly GCF_019279795.1. Lineage (NCBI taxonomy): Eukaryota > Metazoa > Chordata > Ceratodontiformes > Protopteridae > Protopterus > Protopterus annectens. The sequence continues at coordinate 405,837,683 of NC_056749.1, forward strand.
TCAATAACATCATCAGGAAGGCTAATCAGTTACTCAGCAACCTATAACAGACTAAATATTTTTTCAGACCTGATGTAGAGATCAGGGATCAAACTGGCAAACAAAATGCTCTTGCCTAAACTACTTTTTGGTTGTATTACAGACACATAATTTTGCAGTAGCTCTCATGTCCAAACAAGAAGATAGTCTAATGTTGTCTCCCTTGCTCAGGTTGGTTGGTTCAAACTGCAAAATAAGGTCAAGCTTGACTGCCTCCAATTTGTAAACTCATTGATTTACTGTTATGCTTGGAGATATCTCTGTATTAATCACTGAGTACAGCTTTGGTCTGTGGCCTATATCAGACTATCAGGGAAACTAAAAGACAGAAATATTTATAAAACTAGATCATCAGAAATAGCACTGTTACTGTAAAGTCTTATCCCAAAGAGACCCCAACACAGAAATGGGAAAGAGACAGTTGAGAGCAGGGAGTCATTCCAAGGACCTAAGAGATTATTCAGCAAATATGTAAATATACTGAAAAAATATAATATTTGTATTTATATAGTTATTAAATGTTAACAGATTGGACCCAAATGCCCTTTCAGCAACAGCCTGATTGCAAAATCCAAAAGTACAAATAAAACTAAATACATGACAGTAAAAAGTTTACAAGACAGCAAAAATCATAAAAGAAAAAAAATCATAAGTGAATTAAGGTTATTACAGCATAAAAGTGGGAGCAATGAAATGTTAATACTCAGCTGATATTTTAGGTACCAAAAATAATATGGGAAAATTGTTGACATCTGATTATTCAAAGACTTACACATTGTTTTTGTCACAAAATAATTATGACTGTTTTTAAGTTGCTGATAAGTAATTTGGCTTCTTATAGATAATGGTAAAGCATTCTGAATTTTGGACCCCATAATGAAAAATCATTTTTGAAGCAATCTACTGATTATAGGAGAAGTGTTAAAGCTACACTTTTGAAATAGAAAATCTGTAAGCAGCAAGCAAACTGCTTAAAATTAAGTAGTTTTTGGATGGGCATTGCTTCATAGAGTTTTGAATATTATTGAAGAACAGAAAATATTTGCTCTTTAGTATGCATTGAGTTTACTAAGGATGGTGAATTGGTACTCAGGCTTGAATAACCATGAATCTGGCTTGATTTGTTTGTGTCTTTTGGCTTTTCCCGGTTAAGGGTCGCCACAGCGGAACTCTGGTCCACTAATGATTGGCAGTAGATTTTTACGTGCTGGCTTGCCGGGCCTAATGCAAAACTTTCAACGAAGGAATACCCATTCATGCATGTCGCCACACAGAAGACGCTCTAACTGAGAATCGAATGGGCAACGTATAACTGTGAGGCGACAACGCTACCGCAGCACCACCACCGCAGTACACTCTATACACTGATACAGTTCGAAAAAAACATAATTGATAGGTGACCAGACATATTCTATAGTAGAAATCATGATACCCTGGCTACTGTAATATTTGCAAATTGTTTTAGAAAATAAGAGACTTTATAACGAGATGCTGTTCCCTCACCATATGACCAAGTCATTAGCTTAAAAATGGTATGGATATTTGGAAGACAAATACTAAAGGTGTTAATAAAAAACATCAAGATTAATGCTACCAAGAATGACTTGTGATAGACTCCAGTGAGTACATTTTCAGAATTGAGGAAAGTTTTTTTTTTTTATTTTGCACAGAATTTTCTGTTTGAGATGTCTCTTTTCATTTCTTCAAGAAACATAAAGAAGAAGAAGGTGTAAAAAGACACCACTCAAAATGTTGAATACTTTACTTTGATCAATAATGATCAGTCCAGACCAGCTCCATAGTGTTGAACTACAGTCCAGGCAACTTGGGTTTGATTGGTGGCTTGGACATCTGAGATGCTGGCAGATAGGGATGGACACACTCATCCCTGGGGAGAGCATTTATCCAGGTATTACCCGTGGAGAGACATGCTTCATAGAGGGGAGCAGTCCTTGGGTGTACCAGATGAAAACAGGGGAGGGATGGACACCAATGGGTAGGTCATTAATGAAACAATTTCCTGGTCAATGACATGACCCCACCAGGACATCCTTAGGTTCTATGACAGCCCCAGCCTTAGAATGGAACTAGACCAGGGGCAATAGCAGAGGCTAGTAGATCTGGTAATGAATAGCGGCACTGGGAAAACTGGAAAGAATGAATCAGAAGAACAAAAAATAAAAATGAAACTGATGACCACTCTATTTAGTTTTCCATTCCAGTGTTTGTAGGAATGAGAGTGTTTATTAGCAAACTCTGACCTTTCTTCAGGCAATTATATTGTTAGTTAAGAAAGCCATATAAATTAAGTTAATAGGAAATCTGAGAAAAGACTGCTTCTGTAAGATTTTAGACAGAGGGGATACAAGAAGGATAGGGGACTCTCTTTTTGAAAGGTAGCTTCTCATCCATTTAAGTGGCATAAAGAGACCATAGCAAGACTTTTTACTTGAAAAACAGAGGTGCTGGAGTGAGCCCTTTGCTTTATAAAGTTAGATCAATAATGTTAACTACATTTAGTTTTCCATTGCCTGTGTGCAATAAAATATTACTTGTCAGTGTGAGAGTTCCAGTTCTGTAAATGGGGGCCTTTCCTGAAGTGATGTTGTTAGTTAAGAAAGCATTACTGGTTAAGTTAGTGGAAAAGCAGAGAAAATACTGTTTCTGTAAAAATGTTGACAGCTATAAGAAAAGACAAAATGAAAAGAGTAAGAGGGGCAAACTCTTGTATTGGAAGAAGAATTAATATGGAAGATGTCTAAAGTCTCAGGACAGGAATCCTAAAAAAGTAATACATTAATGATATATTATGTAATGGTGACCCTGAGAGTATTAGAACTTTTAAGGAATTTGGGGGTCAACCATGCAGACCCATAATTCGTTTGTTCTTAACTCTTATATAATTTATATACTAAAGCTGAAAGATGGCGTAAAATCCTTCAGCTAAGTTTTCGTTCCATGACTAAAAAAGTGCAAGTCTTTTGAGACCATTTTTCATTAAGTGAGATCACAAAAAATGTCAAAGATTAAAATTCTACTACACTCTACCATGACAAACATAAGAGAGAAGTCATTTTTTCAGAGGTGCGCCCCCTTGCACCATCACATCCCTGCTACTTACATATACTAATTAATCACTGTATCCCAGAGAAAGGAGAAATGACAGTTATACTGAAATCTTAATCTTAAAGAGAAAATCCAGGAATTGTATGTTATTGATACTACATAAGAGTGCCAGTTATTGGTCTGTTGAACAAAATCCTGACACCTGGAAGCTTCAGTTTGAGCTGAATTGGTACTGTTACATGCAAAAATGTGATTAATTGCCTTTCTGAAATGCTTAGCAAATTGATATTTTAGTGAATAAAATATGAGCATTCTGTTTTATGTGAAAGTCATGGCTTGAATTAGTTTTATCAAAAAAGTTACTTACTTCTCTCTCTCCAGAAGATATAGGATTCCCAAAATGTGTAGGCTGACATGTTTTCATATAATCAGCATTTACCTTTATTGACATTTTTACATGTATACCTTGAAATGCAACATTTTAAACATATCATATGTGTATTTCTTATCCCGGATGGCTTTTTAAACATCTGTTGTTATGCTGAATTATATGTGGCTGAGTTAACTGTGGTGCTTTTTCTGTTAAGGTAGGTAGATAGCCAACATGTATTCTACAGCTGTTACAGTCATTCTGTGAACTAACAAGTCCAGTCAGCAGCTGCTAATTCTTGTAAGTAGAATGATTCACTGCTACATTGACTGTTGTCACAAGACATTTACTTGTATATTGGTCCCAGCAGAGATTATTTTCCTGTAATGACCGATTTTTATCTTATGATAACAATGTTGTTTACTAGGTTGCAAGCAGTTTCATTGACAGCTGGAGTTAAGCTGCAAATCACATTTATAAGAAGCTTGAATAACCACAAATGAAACAGGAGCAAATAAGCCACCTGTTATAACACTTATTTGTATTTGGAGAATACACACATCTAGTTCAACTGTGATATGCCCAGCAATGGGTGGCAGCACCTTTCAACCAGCACTTGTTCTTGGCCTTAAAATGTAAAATGCTTGATAGCCAGAATCAGTATTTACAGAAAAAAAATATACTGATATTTTCGTCATGATTTTTACATGGCTGTAATATCAGGGTGGAGTTCATGAATCCAGGGCTCTATCTGCGCATACTTGTTTCCAGTGCTGTAAGTATTATATAAATAACTGATACTCCTTTTGCTTTGATATGGATTGCATCTGTGCTAGGCTCTGTTCAGTATATCACATGTGATTAATGCAAGGTAATTTATATTATAAATCTGTTTGAAATACACCTGGTTTGTGAAACAGGTAATTGAATTATTCCTAATGATTAATAAATTAATAATTTGAATTTAAACTCTGCTCTTCCAGTTACTGCAGGGTGTTATGGCTACCAAATGTCTGTGTGATGGTGAAAAGGAATGATAAAAGAGTCTGCAAATGCATTATTGTAAAAGGTGCAGTGGTATAGCTTTGGGTTTGTTATCTATTTCTACAAAATCCAGGCCAAAGTAGATGGCCTTTGGCTCACCAAGTGCACTGGTGATTGCAAACTGGGAGCAATCACTGACTCCCCCAATGATGTCAACATATTAGTAGAAGGGCTAACACAAATGATTGTTGCCAAAGCCATGGTCTAAAACTAAATGCAAAAAAATGCATTATTATTCCCTTTGGAAAAACAGGATTCCACACAAATTACAATATTGACAGCATCCCCCCTGACTTCCAACCCAGTTATGTAAGACTTGAGAGCACAGGTTGATAGCAATCTGAACTATGATTACCACGTTTCCAAGAATAGCCTTCTATATTGTACACATCATATGCAAGGGCATAGCATCCAGGTCAAGGGATGTTATAACTCCACTGTACTCAACCTTCATCAAACCACTAATATAATGCACCCTTTTGCATATACCTATCCAAACAGCTGCAGCAGCTGGAGAGACCTCAAAGGTTTTTCACTAGAAAAATACAGGGACTCCAAACCATGACCTACATGGACAGGCTGAAATCCCTGTCACTTTAGTCTGTATTGTATAGGCTGCTGAGAGGTGACTTGTGCCTGGCCTAAGGGCAATCTCCAACCCTGCCCTAATGGGAATGCTGCACATCCAAAAGTTAAATGGCACGAGTCACTTGCTCTGGGGATCTCAACCTAGCTAGTGACATTAACAAAACATGCTGGAAAAACAGCTCTCTCTCCCAGACACTGCTGCTTCTCTGGAGTAGACTTCCTATTCACACAAAGCAGAGCTCCTCACTGACCTTATTTAAACGCAACCTAGATAATTGGATGGGAGACTTGAAAATTTGTCCCTGGCCTGGCACCCATGTCCCTCATGGACAGTAGTAGTTGGTGTTGATCACAGACCTGTTCTGTTCATAAATTCATTCTGTGAACTATCCAAAAAAACAAAAAAAATGAGCATACTTGGGATTAACATGGCTTGTAAAGGCTCTAGGGCCCCTAGCCTAGTAACCTTCTATGAACCTATGAAAAAATGTTGGCAGAAAACTGTTTAGTTAATATTATTGAAATCTATGATGAGCAGGAAGCTGAAAAGTTATGATTAGAAAATTAAAAGTGAGGAGTATAGTTAAGAAATGGAAGACTTGTAGTATAATGATGCTTAAATGAGGATAGTGATACCAGAGGTATAAAGTAGATTAGTGGTTGGATGCCCTCAGGCCTACTACTAAAATGAAACAGCATGGGTAAGTGGGAATAGATATTTGATCCTAACTGGGACTAGGCAGAGACTACAGAGGTCAGTCTAGTGTGTAATATGGTGCAGACAGTTTTTGTACATGCATGTATTCTACATCTGTGTTTCCCAGCACACGTTAATATACATTTAAATATTAAAAAAATGATAGTAATATAAGTGTAAAAGTATGCTATTGGGAAAGAAAGAGCACTATTACTCAAAAAGACTAACTTGCTATCTTCTATAAACTAGTGAAATATAATGTAGATTGGAAAGGAGACTTTAAAATGAAGAATCAGTGCAGGGCTGACACAGTTTTAATATAAGTTAAAATAATAGTATAAATGGGAACTCAGCTAGGACTGTCTACAGCATTATTTGGAGTTTTGATAGTAATATAAACTATCCAATATAGTAGCAATGACTGACATAATGGATAATAAATATAGGAAGTGTATTTCTAAAAGCATAGATTGTTTGCTGAAGAAAGAGCTAGGACAATTGAAATAAGGTTTACTTTAAAACAATCCTCTTTGCAAAATACTAGCACACCCTCTGTGTTTGAATAGGAGATGCAATTGCAGTCTGCAAATGAACAGCAGAAAAAAATAAAAGTTTCACATATAAATAAATGACATGCTAAAACCATTCATTTACAGCTTTTAGAGATATAATGACATCTGGCAGCTGCGGTGGTGCAGCGGTTAGCATTGCCACCTCACAGTAAGAGGTAATCTGGTTCAATCCTCGGCTGGGGTGCCTTCTGTGCGGAGTCTGCATATCCTCACTGTGGTCGTGTGGATTTCCTCCAGGTGCTCTGGTTTTCTCCCATATCCCAAAGACATGCAGTAGGTGGATTGGACACTCTAAATTGGCCCTAGGCATGAGTGCATGCGTGTGTGTGCCTTCTGTGGAAGATTGGGTGCTGGGCTGGCAACTTGACATCGTAAAACTCCATTGCCAATCATGAGCGGACAGGTGATCCACTGTGGTGACCCCTAACTGGGAAAAAGCCGAAAGAAGAAGAAGAAGAGATATAATGACATAATAGTAAAACTGCACATCTGAGCAATTCCGTTAATTAAAACTTAACATTTCCAGATGCAGTGTGAACAGTCACATACAAATCTGATTAAAAGCATATCATAATAATAAATACAAAATGAAATGAATACAAACAATTAACCTACTTCACCCCCCACCCCCACCCCAACCCACAACTGTGGGATTAGGCTGGCATTCCTCCAAAACTATGAGTAAAAAATGTAATATGCAAGGTTTCAGACTTCACTATAAGTCATTAAAACTATCACCTTCAAGTCACATTTACTTGGTAAATACTGTTCATTATCTGATAGCACAAGTGCACATACACTTATAATACATGTATGAGAATGTACAAGTTACAAGAAAATATATCACAAATAACATTTTCTCCATACTGGGTGCTTTTTTCATATACCCTTTACTTTATTATTCTTGCTTTGAGATTGCTGCATTTCTTAGAACAAGTAATCTGTAACACAGTTTCTTAGGTTCGTAGATACTTCATAAGCTATTAATCTGTGTCAATACTCACAATAGCTAGAAAATGTACAACCAGGAAATGGAATTCTAACATATCACCTACCATGGAGGACTTTCTGTATCTATTGAAGAAGACAACATCAATGGAAATAAAAGTCAAAGAACTAAGAATATTCATGGAAGAAAGTTCTGTCATTGTTTGACACTTTACAGTCGGTCTCAGTCACCTCATGATACCATATTTATTATTTGTTTTGACTTATTATCATGTGTTTATTTCAAATACTATCTAAAGTCTACTTTTGTCAAGCTAAATGTAAATATTGTAATTAGTTTACAACATTGTAAACTTACTGTCTTGCATTTTTACAGTATCCCTTACTGCCCTTGCTAAGCTCATTCAAAGTATTGTAGTTTAATACTATTTTTTAATGAATGCTCTCTATTGCTACTATGTGGGGGAAAAAAAATAAATTTTGCTTATTTCTTAAACTCCTACCACTTTCTAATTTAGTTTTTTGCATGTATCTTTACTGTTACTCCTTTGTATATCTTATACTATAGTTTTATATTTTATATTTTGCATTTTTGTATTTTTTTCTATTCCATATGTCTTTGGAGCTTTTCTCCCCGGGCCTCTACTGAAAATGGACATGTATCCAGCTAGACTAGCCCGGTCAACAAATGTAAAATAAAATAAAATAAATAAAATAAATAGTTAATTATTCAATTTGCTATTTAATTATAATTAAAATGTGTTTTATTTCAAAATAAAAAATATTTGTGTAAAAAAAGATCTTAAAAAGCTTCACCTTACATTCCCATAGTAGTTTTTAGCCCTTATATTTTGCATACAAATAACCCAGAGATGGGCTGAACAGGGGTATGTGTTTCCACTGTACACGAGGAACAAGAATGGTACACTGGGGGTGAATTTTTGGTTACCCATCCATTTGTCCAAAGTGCATTTGAATGGAATAAGAGAAGTACTTTGCTTTATATGAAGTGGAAGATTCCATAGAAGAGGTATTCTCTGTGACACATACCTATCCCTCTAATATGCTCTATTAATTTTCCAAAAAAAGACTGAGAGCCCTTGAGTGGGTGTTTATGATACTATTGGACATGCAAATACATAATAGGTCTGACAGAGTTGGGTGTTTCAAAGCTTTATATGCTTTATGATCTCTGAAATCATACCCTACCAAAGAAAAGAGGCTTTTCTTTGACTCTTAACCTGGTTAGCTTTGTGATAGTCTGCATAGTTTTTATGATGTAATTCCTTGATTTCTTCAGTGAGAAAGCACTGTGGTCATCCCAGTTGTAACAAGTGTATGAGCAGGTACATGCCAAAGGGGACATTATACTGAATGATTGGCCTAATGAGTGCTGAGTACAGTGGAATGATTACATCCCTGGATATGGACACAGCACCTTTGGATATAGGCTGAGCAATGAAAAAGGACTTCTTACGACAGTGGATATGTGGTGACCAAAGGACAGTTAATTGTCGACTTAGGGTCCTAAATCCCTAATTACAGGATCAATTTTTAGGGGTGTGCTGTCAATGTGATAGTTACAAGAGTCATGCTTGACAAAGGATATGATTATACACTTTTTATAATTTATTTTAGTCAGTGGATTTGACACCAGTTATTTGTTTGAGATAGGACCTCTTGGAAGGTGTTGGTGTCCTCTGGGGACTTTATGCAGTCATCTGAGAACATGGTCAGCCACAGACACTTAACATTAGCTTTGACCTCTGAGAAGTAAATGTCAGAGAGAGGAATGGCCGAAATACTTAAATCTAGGGTACAATTTAGTGATTGGTATTTTGGAAGAGGCAGAGCCATCCACCCTAACTTCCTGGGTTCTATTTATGAAGCTATTTGCTAACCAGTGAGTTAACAGGGATTGATATTTAGCTGGAAAAGTTTGATACCTGAGTTTTGGATGGTATCTAACACCTTTGCAGGTCTAGATATGCAATGTACAGTGTATTGTCCTCATTCATCGCTTGAGTAACTTTTCTGAAAATGCTGACCATCTTAACAATCATATAAAAGTCTCTTATTTTCTTAGACTATGATTTCAGAGATCATAAATCACAATACCACTGGAGCAGTAATACGTTGTTCTAATATGGAGCAAACAACAACTCCCAAATACCTATTCCCCTGAGCACTAAAGGAAAATCTGCCTTAGAACTAAAAAAAATCTATTTTTTCACTCTATCTCAGTTTTCTGAGTTATTTTAACATCTCAAAATCACTCTACTTCTTATAGAATTTTAATATATTTTCTATAAAATGGCTGTCAATGAGGCTTGACATATCAATGTGATCTTATTTTTCTTCAAGTCTTTCTCTTTCCCATAATCCATTTCAAGTCTGCTTTATATAAGTCATGCTAGACATAAGGAAATAGATGGTGTATTCCCATTCCATTAACATCTAATGGGATTAGTGTCAGTCACTGTCATCTTGTATAATGTCTGTAACAAGACTGCTGCTTTTATTTCTTGAATGGTCCTCATTTGTGTGTGTCTCAGAGCTTGTTTTATAATATACTAAACAATTATACAGCTGCAACCAAAACAGTTGCTAAATTGCAGGACTTTGTTCAAAGTATCTTTTTGTAGTCCAAGATGAATTGACAGTCCCTCCCCCTACACTTTGGTAAAATTGCTAATACTTTACAAGAATTACAAGAAAAAATATTTTCTGACTGTCACATACATCTTTGATACTACATTCAAGTTTCCTTAAAATGTAAAGTTATAAACAACAAACATTTGAAGTTTAAAGCTTAGCATTTCAAGATTGTGATGCTGCTTATGTAGGTGACAACTGCCTTTGAAACACTGACTGATCTAATTGCTCTGTTTGTTATGAAAGACATGACTATATTGGAAGCAGCTGTGAATCCAAGTAAGTTTTCTTCCTCTCTGCAATAAAGACAATGAAAAACAGTTTCACACCTCTTTGTCTTGTTTATAGTAACCTGAGCTCCCGACTATACATTTCTCTGTGTCTGTGGTATGTCATGTAGGTGTAGACAAATTCCTCTGCAACTTATGTAAGAAGTTAAGCTTAAAAAAAAGTGTATGGACTTTCCCTTCCTTTGATACCAAAGTGAGGAAATGAAAGTTTTATAAAGTACAAGCAGGTTTCAGGTACCTAAACGGTACTGGAGTCGCATTGTAGGGAGAAAGGCAGCCTAAGAGATGAGTTAAACTGTAGGAGAAGGTGGAGTTTCCTTTATAGATTATGCAACCATGATTTGAGATATTGCCTGTTAAGAAACAGTATATAAGACAAGGTTTTACCATTTGAAAGGTTTTGAAACCACATCCCCTAATATTCAGTAATATTCAGTGAAACCTACTAAAGCTAGCATAATGGGTACATAAATGGCAGTTATGATTTGGTGTGAAGAATGCAACTTTATAAATGTTTTGGGGATTCAGAGGTAACAAAATGTTGACCGAAGAATGAGCAGAATAGTGCTCTGTGAATGACCATTACATCTAAACTCATACCTGTGATCCACTGTGAGTGGGCTGTAGTCCACTGAAGGCCAGTAAGATACTAGGTTATACAGTAAATAAGGTGGAGTCAAGGGAAGCAGCTGCCATTCTCGGACTGTACAGGGTACAAGTAAGGCCATGTGTGGAATACTCTGCCCAGGTCTGGATACCATACAGGAATCAAGACATTAAGCTGGAAGAAGGTGAACATTAGGGCTAAGATTGTTACAGTTATAGTAGTCTAAACTATGACAAAATGCTAATAGTGCTCAGCATGTTAAGTCTTTGGTAAAGAATGAAGTAGGGACATATAATATTGTCAGGGGTTAAGTAAGGTGGACATAAGGAAGGAATGACAGACAAAGAAAGAGACAGGTTAGAGGCAGCGGCTAAAAGGTGGAAAATTCAGATCTGATATATATGGAAATGTTTTTGACTGAGTAGGCAGTGGTATTCTGGAATAGTCTGCCAGCCAATTGGAAAGCAGAACAGCACAGCAATTTAACATAATGTGGGATGGGTGAAAGATAATGAGGAAAGGAAGAAGTGGGAAAGTATCTACATGTGGGTTACATGAAATGAACAGGCAGACTCAGTAAAGATTTCACCATTTTCTATAATCTTATCTGTATAGCTGCATATTTTATGAGAGAATATACTGATTTTCATTGCAGAAGTGACTTTTTTCATAGAAAGTACATATGTAGTGAAATCCAGTCCTGCAATAGACTATGACAAAAGTTCAGTTATATTACACACCAGGGTTACAGGAAGGGGTATGGGATAAATGAGATATGGAAAAACTGCATTTAATGACAAAAAAAAAAATCAAACCATAAGAATCCTGTGATATGAAACTAATTATGTGGCAAATGCATTACTGCATTGTTACAGATCTATGGAATTTCAGAGCCCTGGATGATGTTAATTATGTTACATTTAACTGGTTTAGTGAACAATACTGCCAGTATTTTAGTCTTGAAGGTAATATTTGATGCATGACTTCACTGTGTAATGTGGAACACAAATGCCCCCATTAAACAAACTCAAGCAGTTTTTTCCTACTTCTCATATTTTCAATTTTCCTTGATTTAAAAATCATTGTTTACAAAGTACCTGATATATGCTTTGCTGATACTATAACCATGACTCATAAAACTTAATTCCTTTCATTAATATCCATAATTTCCATCCCTCCCAGTCTCCATTTCCTTCTTTATTTGTTTGGGAATACTTCCTTTAGTTTTCTGATGCCAAAATTTGCAAGACAGATTTAACTAAGACTATTTTTGAATGCTATCCTTACACATTACAAAAAAAAAAAAAAAAAAATTACAATAAAATGCATGAAGCAGAATGGCCTGCTACAAAATTATAGAACAACACAAAATCAAAGATGTACTTTATGCAACCATATCGCCCAACCTCTTAGCACAAGAAATCTGGATTGTGACAAAAATAATGGCGGGCAAGGGCTGCAAAACATCTGCTAATTTTAAACATTGCTCTTATAAATAGAATAAAAGGTGTTTTGTTGACATGCATTTTCTGAATCTAATCCTCACTGATTTCCAGAAGACAACAAATGCTGAGGAAAAGACAAAGAATATGAAGCAAAAATCTGGACATTATGTAAAAATATGGGCAGTTGACAGGTTTGTATGCAAGTCCTGTCTATGGTATTTACTTCTAGGCATAATTTACCTGTAGTGCCCCACACCAAAGTTTGAACAGGTATGAATATGTAATCAGACATAGTGACAGGTATGCAAATATGTGACTCAGTAAGTGTTTTCACTGCTATATTAATAAGACATGAAACGTAAAATTAAGACATGTAGTTAAAATAATATACTTACAACAAATAGTCCTGTGTGGTACTACATTTTGCTCTTCAGCACTACTTAAAGCATTTGAGTATTTACTTTTATGTATTTACTGACAATCCCCTGAAATCATCTTACCATGTACTCAAAATTATTGTAGTCAGCTTTGCAACTAAAGTCATTCCAACAGCTGTCATCTGTTTACAATTGCATACGCCTGCAGTTAAATATCTTAGTGTGGCATACATTTCAGTGGTAATTTCTGTTAGGGTTTGGTTTATCTTTTTGTGAATTATTATTTTTTATTTCTGTAACAGTAATGGTAATGTTTCTTAAAAATGCACCAAATTTATACTGGCCAACAGGCTTAAAACAGCGAATGGTTTTGTTTTCCAAAATATGAAGCTATAATTTTACAAATGAGAAAGCTATTTAAAATGAAAGAAAATTAATATTGCAGCAGTTCAAACTGAATGCTTTTGTTCAGTTAACCAAACTTCTTGGGCAGTTCTTTGGCAGGGTCTAGCCTTACAGCCATTACATTCATTAGGATTTGAAGGAACTAGTGAATTATTTTATTATGTATCATTTGGGCTTTTGTTTTGTGTCAGTTCTAGTTAATATTCTGTCAGGGCTAACAGTTCTGTTGAGCAGTGTCAGTTTGCCCAGAAGGCTGTTTACTGTTACTATATAAACAATGTGAAGTTATATGTTCCTATTCACAGCAACATGGGCTGTCAGAACGTTTTATTTCAACCATCTGAAACAGAATGACTTTGCAGCTGTCAGATCTTTTACTATGAATAAACCAAGGCTGGCAATTTGAGGAGTGGGGCTTATGTTTAGACAAAAATTGCAAAAAAAAAAAAAAAAATATCTCATGCAAAAAGCAAAGCAAGTGAAAGCAGTAATGGGATGGAAATCAACAATGAATAGCAATGGGGCCTACAATTTTTCATGTTCTTCTTGCAGTTCCATTATCAAGAGAAATGACTGAATCCATTGGAGCATGAAAAGCGAAGCTTACTGTCATGGCAATGGCAGATGGTGCATAGAAACAAAGGAGGGGTCAACCTCAGGAAGCATTTGTTTGCTGATTATCTGACTGCCCTGCCTCAAATATGCAAACCATTATGCTGCAAAGAAGCTGGGACTTATTAGCTTGGAGTTGCCGCATGCCATTTGCCTTTGCAGCAGCTGCAGTGTATTGCTGACCTAATTGAGGCACTGTACATTGAATCATGCATTCTCTTCCCTGGAAACAAAAAGCCTTTTTTTGCCCCAAAGTATGTCCCTGTGCTGTAGTTAATAGCAATTACAGATTTATGATGTTTGTGTTCCGGATCTGGATGTAGATCATACCTACTATAAAGAAGTAAGACTGTGTTCGATTTCATTCAGAGTTATATACAAGCACAATAAATTTCCAGAGTATTCCATTTGCCATACAACACTATTTCCTGTACTACAGAATAATGCAGGTGTCTAAAAATAAGCCACTCTAGCTATATTTGATAAAGAAAATCTACTCAGGAGACAGTTCTGTAAACAGTGGAAAATGATGTTATGTCAAGGATTAGTTTACACAATTCTGTATTCATGATGTACGTTTTGCATTCATTTGCCAGAAGTTTCAAATCTGCAGTACTACCATTTTGTATTTATTAGTATATGCAGGCTAGTTCATTCACATTTTATGTTTCACACCTTCACTCAAACATAGCCAAGTTATTTGTCAGGCAGTATATGTTTAGGATGCAGGAAACACCCTGGTTCTTTTCCAAAGAGTGATTCTCCTAAGTTTTTATCCACACTACTCCTTTCCAAAGAAAAACAGAATTTTTACAGGCAAATGGCAGGAAAAGCTACACTGTGTATTACTACTAGTTAGTACCAGACATTTTCAATCCTTGGGAAATATGAAAAATGTTTACTTTTCTATAACCAAAAACAAGAGAAATCAGTAGATTTTTAAAATAAAAGAAATAACTACAATAAAATTACTACAGCATAATTAACTGACGCACACAATAAATTATATTACTTTTCTGTTTTGGTGTGAGCAGTGTCACAACAATCAACTATGGAGAGATTGAAAATTCTAAGTAACTTCTGTGAAACATGAACATTTGGTCACAACATGCAAAAGGGACTTTAATTAATTAGATTAGTACATCTTAAAGGGCTTCACTACTAAATTGGGGGGGCGCAAATCAGGCTCAGAGTCTTTGGACCATTTGATCAAAAGAAATTGTCAGATTGTCGGTGCTTGCAAAGGATAATCTAGACTGTATAATGACTTGAAAACTTGAGACAATTTGGTACAAAAGTATAAGGTTATGAAGTGTTTTTTTTTTTTTTTAATTAAACCATCCTACAATGGTCAGCAGAGATATTCTGAGGCATTTTATCTAGAGGTGGCCAGGAAGGTCTGTGCACCTTCTCTAAGATAATGCAGTGATACTATCGTCTGTGTGAAATAGTAATGAAGCAGCAAACTTTATTATGAATTAACTGGAGAGATTCTTTTAATCAGAGGTTAGCTGTATTTTAGTAACGGGATAAAGACACCCCTACCAACGGCAATTATCTCCTCATCAATTAAAGAACTGTAAACTGATTTACAATGCAGAGCATGACTTCAATTTTAGTAAACATTTTAATAATGTGCTTGATGTGAAGTCAGGCAGATATCAAGTCACGCCCTGAGATACTACTTAAAGAGACATACTGTACATGGCTACCACTTCTGTCAGCGAAAGAAAATCTGAGATTCAGACCAGTTTTTTCTAAAAATGAAAGTCTATGGTTTTAGTTTTATTGAATTTAAAAGTAATGCATTTTTTGTCTGCAACAATGTTCAAATTTTGGATATAACACTGGAGAGGACTTTTTTTTTTATATTTGTATCTTTGTCAGTTAATCAGCAGTTGGTCATCAGCATACACTAACTTATTTATTTTTGATACTGACAGAGAGAGAGTGTGAGAAATAAATATTCATGACAAATTTAGCCAATAAAAACTGGCTTGAAACAATTAAACTATTAACACTCAGCAGAAGAACAGTGCTAGCATTTGTTTTTCCTTGTTCACCACTCCATTGTCAGTGACAGCACAATACTTTCAAGTCCTAACTCATCCAATCAGCTGTAAGTAACTCCCAATCAGGTTCCACACTGGAGGCATTCTGTCCTCTCATGGACCGACCACTAATGTGAGAAGCTAAGTGGTACTACTAAAGTCCCTTGTTCCATACAATAAGTATCCATGGTAGCCATTATTTTAGCCTGTCACCTGTTGAATGCTTTGGTTGAACTGGATTGGAATAGTTTATTGAGTAGAGAATTTTATGAAATGATTATCTGATGTCCAAAATACATTTCTTTTTTCACAGCATGAAAAGTTAAAATTCTGCATCCCTTTCATGTTATGAGTACTTATGGTAGAAGTATCAGTATAACTCATTCAAATGAATTTGAGGTTGTGAACATATTAGCATGTCTCAACTGTATTTCTTTCTGTCCTGATAATATTGTAGGGAGCAGAGTCTCTGGCTCTTTGGTTAAGTAAATAAATCATGACTTATCTTGATAAATCCTGCATTATCTTGAAGGACCAGCTCCATCTCTCTCAACATTCTTAAAACTCTGTTTAGACTCTGCTATCGGAATTCAATGTACTATAGTCTAAGATTCAATACTGGGGCAAATGACCTCTACCTTACTGGAGAGTCCTTGATGATGAATACATGGCCATATTTACCCCTCCCTTCATGGTGATTCCCTGGTGATATAACCATAGCTTTGTTTACATGCTTTCTGCTCTAATACATTGATCAAAGTGTTTCAGCTTACCAGTGATTCTCATATACGTTTTGTTCCATTATCTAATATTAGTGGAAATAAAATTTTAAAGCATAAAACTATAGATTTGAGTCCTGCATTTCAGATGCACGAAATTGTGCTTAAAAAGGTAAGAGAAATCCATTCAGTAACCACATTTTAAAGGCGATCATGAAGGAGAACAAATTCCGAAGCTTCCTGCTGTATGTAGGTATGATATTTACTTGCTTTTTTGTGTAGGCCATTTACAAATTTTCATTACAACATATTTGTGAGATAGGATTCATTCTGCACAAAGCCATATGGCTTCCTGTTTAAAGGTTATTAACTCTCTGACAGTTGTAGCAATTCATTTCAAGTATTATCTCTTATACATCGCTGACAATACATGATGTAACAGTGTAATTCATATCTAGTGCCACAGGTCCATTAAGAGAGGTTACAGATATGTCTTCATGGAAGATATTGGCTGGTCATGTTGTTTCCTTTCCTTCCTACATGTTCTTCTACTTGAAGCAGATTTTTATTTGACAGAAATTGTTGCTAGACTCCTCCAAGTTTCGATCTAGTGTCTGTTTTCTTCTTTTGAAGGTGCAATGTTTCTTTGTACTCATTTCTTTGAAAAACATGGATAAATCAGAAATGTAAAACTAGTCGAGGAAGTCAATAGTCATGTATTCATCTAGAGTACATACGAATGACTTCATGTCTGAGAAAAATTGTTCAGTATTGGTGTTGATGTTGATGCACATAAATCATTTTCCCACTTCATGGAGAGGATCTTCCAGAGGCATCATTGGTAGCACCTCTTCCAACATTTTAGGTGGTGTTAGCAAGCCACGTATAAGTTAACATCCATAAAAGAGAGTATAATTGATATCTGAATCTTTGTACCCTTCTGTAAGTCACAGTCAGTGAGAAAGCATCAGCTTTTGTGTGAAATCTTGTAAAAATGTTAGCTGTCAGGGAGTGGCAACTATGGAGGCAGGAAAATATTCATCATCCCTCATGGCCACTCCATTGATGATGAATTGCTAAAGGCAAAAATTTAGGTTATTATAAGGGAACTATATATAGATATGGGGAATCTCAAAATTTGCACTTGATGGAAAGTGTGTAAGCAGGAGACTTGCAAGAACTGGGAATGAAATGTACTATTGAACAGGTGAAAAGATGCATAAACGTTAGAGGCATCATCTAGGTCAGACAAGATTACAAATAAATGTTTTTACAGAATCAAGAAAATGGACATTGCTTCTAAATAGATTCTTCAGATTTTTTTTTTTAAGGAAAGGCTATTACAAAGCCCCAGAATCATATAAACCTATCACTTTGATGGGTAATTCCCTATAAAACGTTGTAGAAATAAAATTATCAGAACTAAAAAAAGTCCTTTTTCTCAAGTAACTTTATACTGAGCTCACTTTTAACTGCATACTGAAGAAAAATAAACACCAACTATGAAATGCCAAAATGAGCAAGCGAGCAGCTTTCCCAAAACTAAAAAAGCACAAAAATAGTGTAGGTAAAAAGCAAAAACAAAAATAAATGCAAATGCAGCAAAAGTTAGTAGATAATAGTCAAAGAGAGCGTATAAACAACAGAAGAGTTTAAGTAAGCCAGAAAGAAGTTTGCCAGCAGCAGCAGGCGCTGCCCGCAAAAACAAGTTATTTGGATTATTGTGTTCTACTTTACTACATTATCTTGTGCTTGTTTGGTGTTACTTTTTACTTCAATGCTTTTTTTTTTTTTTGGACTGAATTTTTTGCTCAACACTTTTAACTGCAGTTCCAAGGGAATTGCAACTGATGTTTTTATACTGTTTCAGCACAGAGTAGAAAAGCATGATTTATTTCCTTAAATTTTAGAAACTATTTGTAGTTTCAGTGAATTTTGAAGCCACATCTGATAATATAATCAAAAATCACATTATGGGGGATAATGAGAAAGCAATGGTTTTGATGCCCTTTAGAATAATACCAGTTTTATATAGTTCATCATGGATGCAAGTGAAAATTACAAGAAACTGATATTTGCCACCACAGCTGAGGTAAAGAATGGAGTATGGCAAAGTTGTATACTTACCCCCTAGATTTTTCTCATAGATAGATAGATAGATAGATAGATAGATAGATAGATAGATAGATAGATAGATAGATAGAATATTTGAAGCATTAAAAGAAATAAGACTTTGCATTCCTGGGCTTAGTAATAATCCATATGCAGCAAAAGATTATATAGATGTTTTGCCTGCCTTGACTAATTTGTTAAACAATGGGGGAGGTAAAATGATTAATATTTAGCAATGGTTTTGATGACATTTAGAATAATACCAGTTTTATATATAGTTCATCATGGATGCAAGTGAAAATTACAAGAAACTGATATTTGCCACCACAGCTGAGGTAAAGAATGGAGTATGGCAAAGTTGTATACTTACCCCCTAGATTTTTCTCATAGATAGATAGATAGATAGATAGATAGATAGATAGATAGATAGATAGAATATTTGAAGCATTAAAAGAAATAAGACTTTGCATTCCTGGGCTTAGTAATAATCTATATGCAGCAAAAGATTATACAGATGTTTTGCCTGCCTTGACTAATTTGTTAAACAATGGAGGAGGTAAAATGATTAAATACGTTTATGGCAGATGTTGATCCTTCTATAACTGTGCTTAAAACCAGACTAATAGTATATAATAAGAACAACAGTCTGGCTTGAAGATCTGGTTATGAGGAAGCCTAAAGTTATTTAGGTTTAAATTTCTGTAATACTCTCAGACAAGGCACGGGGAATTTATGAAATTGAAAAACAGGCAACATTTTAAAGTACTATTCAGAATAAACAATTTGTTATGAGGATTGCCCATTCTGCCTTTAATAACTACAGTAAAAGCAAATTATTTTCCTATATATATGTATGGGTCAGAAATATGGTATAATGAAAAAACTGAGAAATCTGGGCAATTTCTCAAACCTGTTAATAGCATAATTAAGATAGCATTGCAACTGTTACATTCACTTCTAAAAGTATATGTAAGAAATCAGTTTAGAAAACATATCAGCAGATGTTAATAGATGGGTCAAGTACTACCAAAATGGTAGAAAATGATATGGATACAGTGAATCAAAATTAATGGTGTTTGGAACTAGAAGTTATTTGTTAAGCAGGGTATAAAGTCAACAAACCTGATAAAATGAATGCAAAATATATTAGTGCCTGGAAAAGTACAAAAGTCATATATTACAGTAAATGACAGAGAGAAAGAAATAAGGAAGTCAGTTACAGAAGAGTGATTAACAAGTGAAATAGATTGAATGTGACTGAAAAATAAAATAGATAAGAGAAATAAGAGAAAACATTTCCAGAAGTTGTGCACAAAACCTATGTCAGTTTAATAACATTTATTATTTGCATGATTGAATAATGGAGATGTGAGATAAGTTTATGCCAGAAATAAGTTGAAACTGTAAAAGGGAAATGAGTAGAGTGATAGAATATGCAGAGGGGATTTAGGAAAACAGTGTATATGTAATCAGTGGCTAGTTCACATTCTCATTAGATGTCCTTACTATAGTAAATAAGGAAATACATGTTTTCAAATATATTAGTCCAGATACAGTCTGACTTCATGGCACTGAGGGATCAAGTCCTAATTACATGGTGAACATGGTTCATTTAGCAGCCCTGATCTTGGAGGAATCCAGCAAGGAGGGGAAGGAGTGAATGAGCATGGCTGTTTCCCCTCTCTCTGGTGTGGGGAAGCTTGTCAAAATGCATTAAAGTATCAGGACTGAAAATCATTGAAATTATAGTAGCGTGTATATTACTAACATATTCAGGACACTAAATAAAGCCATTCGGTCAAAAATAATCAGAATGTAAATTTAAAAATAAAACATTTATAATCCTATTTCAAACAGTAGCACTGGATCAGTAAGATACTTCAGCTAACATTTTGAGTTTTTTTCCTTGGGAGAAGTCAGGCATAGTGAAACAGTTTAACTTCCAAGGGTAGATGTGAGCAGGATCAGCTGCATATTAGCAGTACCATCTCATCTGAACTTATGTACAGGGTTATAGCATTGATATCTTATATGGAAATGCCAATTTATTTACAGCTTTGATAATTTGTCAGGAGAATATTACATTCAGACAAGTCCAGATGGTATACCAATAATACATACTTCAAAGAAAATTGAGTTGAATCAAATGGAACACAAAGGTATCATTAAGAAGCAGGCAGAGCCAACAAAGTGGGCGAATATTATTGTCACTGTTGTGAAGTAAGAGAAGATTCATATTTGTATTGATTGCCAAGCTCTGAATAAAGTGTTTAAAAATGAGTATTACCCTATTGCTTATGGATGAGGAAGTAGCCTCAGATGTGCCAAATGCTAAGACCTTTTCAGTATTAGATGTGAATCTAAAATTCTGGCAGATAAAGCTAAACAAATAAAGTTCCAAGTTATGTATATTTAGCATGCTACTAAGAAGATATTGATTTTTGGAGATTTTTAAACCAGGAGTTACAAAGGGTTACACAACTAACTGAAGGCTTAGAATGTATTTTATACAAAACTGGTGACCCCTTAGAATGAACAGATACAAAAATAACATGATAAGAGACTGATGCAGCTGCTGAACAGAATGAGATAGTATAATTTTTAAGTTAAATAACAACCAGTGTCAAATAACATTGACAATTCTGAAATATATTGATCAGAATGTAACATCAGAGGGATTGAAACCAAACTCAAACAAAGTCAGAATGATAACTGCAAATGCCAAATCCAAAAATTAAAAAGTCATTCTTGAGTTTTCTGGGACTTATGCAGTACCATAACCTTAGAAGGGACCTATAAACAAGAAAAGGGTTTTGAAATACTTAAGAAACTAGCAACAGACACAGCCACATTGACATACTATGATATAAATAAGACAATAGATTCAAGTTAGAATGTTGTCAGGGCTGTGCACTTACAGGAAAATATACTAACTGCCTATGAGTCAAGCATATTTACAGATGCACAAACATTATGTGCTTAAACAGAGAAAGAGTTGTTAGCAACAGTGTATAGATGGGAAAAATTCCATGGCCATGTTTATGGCAGAGAAGTAGAAATAGAAACAAATCATAAACCCTTCTGAAGTCTTTGTTCACATCTTAGGTTCATAGGTAGATACTAGGCTATCAGCCCTGGGGCCTATACAAGCCCAGCCAAAAAGGTACCCTGGCTTTTGCCACCCAAGAAAATTATTTTCCTGTGCCACTGTCGAGCAGAGCCACAGAGGTGATCCCCGGGGTGAATTTCCTATTTCCCATCCAATCATCAAGATTTTTCTTGAAGAGTGCTAATGAGGAGCTTTGTTTGATATAGATATGTAGTTTATTCCAGAGTACGGGAAGTCTGTGGGACAGGAATCTATCCCTCTCCGGCATGTACTGTTTATTGTGGTGACAAGGTTTAGGTCCCTAGGGCGTGTAGCTTGGAGGGATTGGGATTTCTTTACATGGAGCATGTCCAGCAGCTCTGGGTTTGACATAGCTTTGTATGTTAGGCAGAAATCAGCTCTGAGTAGGCGATATGCGACGGAGTAAAGCTGGAGTTTTTTGAGACGGTCTGCATAGGGCATCTGTTTGAGGCTAGTAATCCTCTTTGTGAGGTATTTCTGCAGCCTTTCCAGTTGTTGTAGATGTCTTGTGAGGTACATACCAAAAGAGGCATTGTACTCTAATGGGTCTAATGAGTGATGAGTAGAGGGGATCAATGACCTCTTTTTTTCTGGATGAGAAACCCTTTGTGATGAGGTGTGCCATGTAGAAGGATTTTCTGACTACTGTGGCGATGTGATTATCAAAGGAGAGACTACTGTCCACCTGTGTCCTAAGGTCTCTTATCACACTTTCAGTGTTAAGTATACTACCGCCTATGTTGTAGTTCATGGATAGAGAGTTTTTACCAAAGGGGATGACAATGCACTTTTTGGCATTGAGCTTGAGGCCATGGCTTTGACACCAGGCATCTATCTCAGTGAGGCCCTTTTGTAGGATGTCCACATCATTAGGAGTTTCGATTATGGCTCCTAGTTTCCAGTAATCTGCGAACTTCATTAGCCAAAGACCTTCTGTGTTGGCCTGTACTTCAGAGAAGTAGATACCAAACAGGAGAGGACCCAGGATTGAACCCTGTGGTACTTCACTTGTCACTGGTCTGAAGTCGGATTTGGAGTCTGCTACTTTCACAGTGTGGGTTCTGTCAGTAAGCCAGTTGGCCACCCATCTTGTGACATAGGAATTTATACCTAGTTTAGTGAGTTTATCTATATTTCCAGAGTGGGGGATGGTGTTGAAAGCCTTGGCAAGATCTAGATAGGCTGTGTGAACCACCTTATCCTTGTCAACCGCTTTGATGACTGCTTCAAAGAAGTGTATCAGGTTTAGGAGACATGATCTGCCTTTTACAAACCTGAACTGGGTGGGGTCCAGAGTTTGGAGATTACCAATGTCTTTGTTTATAAGTTCCATGATAATACGTTCCATGGCCTTGCAGACCAGGCTCGTCAGGCTAATGGGACGGTAGTTCCTGGGGTCCGTGGTGGCTCCCCCCTTGTGGAGTGTGATAACCGTCACTGTGCGCCATTCAGCAGGTACAAAGCCTGAGGTGAGGCTATGATTGAAGATGGTACTTAGGTGGGGTGCCAGTTCGTTCTGTAGTTCGTGTAGAATGCAGCCTGGGATGTTGTCTGGTCCCATGGATGCTGTGTTCTTGGCTTTGGAGAGTGTGGTTTTTACCTGTGCAGCCGTGATTACAGGAACTTTGCATTCTTCCGGTATAGAGACGGGCTCTTTATGGGGTGAGAGGGGGGTAAAGTTAGCACTGAGCCTATCTGCCAGGATGTTGGCAATATCAGTTGGGTCTGTATATTTAGTGCCAAAATTCTGTAACTCAGAGCAGATCTGAGTGTTGCCATTGAGATTACTGACATAGCTATAGAATGCTTTATGGTTGTCTTTAGAATCAGTGGCAATTTTGTTTTCATAACTAGCTTTGGAGGATTTTATCAGGGATTGCAGCTTCTTACTGAGGCTGACCAGGGAGCTCCTCCACTCATGGGATTTTACTCTCTTTTGCAATAGTTTCTTCCTTCTGTTGTACAGTTTGTTTATGGCAGGGAACCACCAGGTTGGCTTCCTTTTTTTGGAGGATAGTGTCTTGGTTCTGTTTGGGATAGCACGATCTGTGCACTCATGTAAGTGCTTATAAAGTGCAATTGTGTAGGATTCAGTAGTCGTAACTGTATTGTCCATCTGCATGGATGTCGTGAAGTTCACCACTTCTGTCTTAAGAAGCATGAAGTTGGCTTTGGAGAAATTTTTTACCATGGTTTCCTTAATGGGGGAGTGGGGGCAGGATGTGGATATCTAGGGTAATTAGCTTAAGGTCAGATCGGACCAATGAGGTGTTGACTTCAGGTGTGGAACACCAGTCACTCATGTTGGTAATGACTAGATCTAGGATATTGTTGCCCCTGGTGGGGGTGTGGATAAGTTGATCCAGGGCAATTGAGTTTATGAATTCCAGAAAGCGTTGAGCGAAGGAGTTGGTACATGAGTAGTTTTCCCAGTTAATGGTGGGGCAATTGAAATCGCCCATTATTAGGGTGTTTGGTTGAACCCTAATATTTTCCAGTACATCAAGAAAAGAGGAGTGGGAATCCTGTGGCATGGTGGGTGATCTGTAGCAAGCTACAATTTGGATTGCAGTTTTGCCCAGAGTTAGTTGCACTTGGATAACCTCGGCTGCATTATGCTGAGCAACTAGCCTGGAGGTGTGGATATCCTTAATGAATATGGACACACCTCCGCCTTTGGTGTTTTGGTCCAGGTTACACGTCCAAAAAGTGTGGTATGAGTTATAGCCTGGTAGTGCAGGGGTGCTCTCTGGAGCCTTGAACCAGGTCTCAGTCACTGCACAGCTATCGATGTTCTCCATTTTAAAGAGTGCCTCGAGTGAGTGCGTTTTGAGATTTAGACTTCTAGCATTGAGTAGCATCACCCTCAGTTTTTGCTTGCCTGTTCCTGTAACGGTGGTGAATTTGTCATTTGAACCTTGCCGAAAAAAGTACTATAGGGGTGGCAAGAACCTTAGCCAATATCCGGAATCCCAGGGGTGACAGGTGCAGGCCATCTGTGGCAAAGCATTGTGGTCTGTCGACCATGTCATCCTAGACAGACAGATACTGGATCCCTTTAGAATGGCACTAGAAGCTTAGCCAATTGTTGAAGTCAATCATGTTGTCCTTGTACTGCAGCATCATTCTAGCTGATGGCAGAATGCTACTCAGGGCTAGGGTCATACCTGCCTGGGCTACAAGATCGGAGAGCTCTTCCATGTCTCTTTTCATGTAGTCCAGGGTGGTATGTCTCAGGTCGTTCACACCAACATGGACAATGACAGAGTCATATTTGTACTTGTTGTGGAGTGACCTGAGTGCGTGGGTTATGTGGCAGATCCTGGCACCCGACAGGCAGCTGACAGTAACCTTCTCCTTGTTTAGCCTGGTGAGTGGGACATCAGTGTGCCTGACTATAGAGTCCCCTATGACTAGTGTTTTGGGTACATTGTTTTGCCTTATTGTCTGTGGTTGAGTGGCACACTATGTTTGCAGGCTATGTGTCATTTGGGTTGTGTTGGGGGATGGAGGTTGCTTGCGTTTCTGCTTTGGAGGTTTCTGTTGCTTAGACAGATTATTATTGAGAGCCTCCGCAAATGTTTTTGTGTTTCTAAGTGTGGATTTTGGTGGTGTAGATTTAGTGAGACTATGTGATGAGTGTGGTGTGGTGCAAGTGTTTATCTTCTCCTCTTGACTGTCAAGTTCAGTCTTGAATGGAGAGAGCTTTACCTCCAGTTTGGCTTGATAAGTGCATCTCTCACAGGTTGTAGTGTTGGGTGGTAGGAGGAGAGGGTTGTCTGTGTACATGAGGCAATTTCTTCATTGCCCCAAGATGCCCAGATTAATCAGATAGACAGGAGAGAACACTGGGAGCTGACCCTTGGACATGCCTGAATAAAAAAACTATTTTCCTCTAGATAAGTCAGGAAAGTGAGTACAAGAGCTGTTTTTCTCTAAGCAAGTGAGGAAAGTAAGTACTAAAACTGTTTTCCTCTAGGTAATGAGGAAGGTTGAGTGCTATAATAATTAGTAGGTTATTTAGTGCTTACAAGTTCTGAACAAGTGCTCCATCTCTATATTTAAAACTAAACTAAAACACTACCTAACCAACCACTGGCTTTGCTCTTGTGACTACCACCTGATTTTCATTATCATCATCCCATCTCCACACATATCTTTTTTTTTTTTTTTTATTCTTTTTTTAATACTACCTGTACTATACTATACCTCTTTCTTTTTCTCCTTTTTCCTTCCTAATCGACTTGACATTGCTTTTTTTAATAAAACTACTAACTATATTATTACTCTATCCATCCTGTTCTATGAATAAGCAAATTAGAATCTGTATCTGGATTAACCTAGTTACAGGAAAGAGGGAAACAAGTGCAAATGTGGTATATTTTAAATCAGAAAGTTGAGAGAGATGGAAAAAACTGCCCAAACAGCCAATAACTACAATTTCTGGGCCAGAACCACTCCTTATATGGTAGATAGGTTACCTAGTGCTTACCACTCCCCACTGATAAGCTAGAAGGCTTCCCTCCAGCACAGAAAGCTTGGGGGGGGGGCTCAGAAGCTTACATACAGTCCTGGATACAGCAAATCTGAATCTGGACTACACTAGTTACAGGAAAGGTATTTTTTTTCATACTATCTTTGATAGTATAATCTGAAATGGAAATACAAACCAAACAAGGAACCACATATGGCATCTATGTTGAGTTAAGCATATTTACCAGAGCATAATAAATATCTTCTAGGTTATGTCTTTCTCGTTATTAATGATAAAAGAAAAGAGAATTTCAGTGATGTACTGAAACTTACTTATATCTGCAGTTATTGAAAGAAGTCACAAGGAGAAGCTGGCCAGAACAAACATCACCGAAAAAAGAAATTTAGTCTTACTTTTCCTTTGAAGAAGAAATAAGGTGTGTCCATGGATTAATGTTTAAACCCTGCAAGATTATTGTGCTTAACCAGTTTAAAGAACACATGCTTGAAATAATATCTGAATTATATTTTGGATAGTAAGGTGTGAGGAAAAAGCTGGAAATATAAACATACTGACCTGGACTGATAGCACTGAGAGAATCAGTAACGTGGAACTGTAATGTGTGCAATTTGTACCATAACACTTCCAAAGAAGAGATAACTGAAATGCTCCAGCATCAGCCTTAAAGTACAAAATGTTTTTGTCCATGGAGCTTAGGGGGCACAGTTCTTTTCTTCAGTACAAGAAAAGTGTGCATTTGATAAGTATAAATTATTATTCCAAGTTCTCTGAAATTATTAAATTGACAGATATGTCAAGTGCCAATGTGATGAGTGCATTGAAATCTATAGTTCCAAGACAAGGCATGCCTTTTGTTTTTGGATTAGTCAGTGGTCTACAATTCAACAGGCTGGAATCTAAAAGGTCTGAACAAGAGTCAATATTAAAGCACAGAAGTACAAATCCACATTACCCACAATTGTGTAAATAAGTCAAGAGAACCATTCAGACTGTGAAAAAAGAGTACTAGGTTCTAGTCATTTCCAAATTTAGGAATATATAAATCTGTCTCTGGTGAATCATAATCTCTAACCAGCTCAGTTATTAATGTGAAAAAGGTAAAAAAAATAAATTAATGACTTTTCTTGATGTCAGGGAATCAAAACAAACTAAGAAAATGCTGAAAAGAAATTAAGAGGCAGAAATATGATAAAAGTTAAGAAAAATATTTGATCAACAAAAGGAAGAAATTAGCAGAGAAAGGGTCTCGGTAGCGGCCTGCGAATCCACAGAAGTGGGCATCAGGGGCTGTAAAAGCACCTCACTGAGGACTAGAGAACTGATGACTAGCTTAACCTGAGCTTCGTTGGTAGGTTTGGAACTGTGCGGTTTGTCTCTGTCTTTATCTTTACACTTTTTCAGAAGATCTGCTGTCAGATGGCTTACCGAAGCCATATCAGAGTTTGAGGACTGTAAGCGAAAATATCTAGCTAAAATAAGGGCCCAACGATGGATACTTCTGGTGTTGAATAAAGCTCAGAAGCAACAGTGGGGGATGTCATGGTCTGGGCCTAAACAAGTGATGTAGTAAGAATGAAAACCTTGGTGTGGTATTTGCTTTCCGCAGGCGAGACAATTGTTAACTTTTTCCTGACATCGGTTAGTGCAAGAAAAAAGGATCTCCAACAGGGTACTTAGCTTTAGAAGACTTCAGCTTGAATTCAGCAGATGAAACTCAGGTAGCGGCCAACCGGCACTCATGCGAACTGCTTCTGCTTCGGGCTCCATGGCAAGAAAGACTGATGTAATGGTGTCGGCTGCCTTACTTTATACTACTGACCACCTGACGTTAGTACTGAAGCGACAGCAGCTGACACAGAAATACTAAGCATCTGGTATTCGGTCCGTCCGAGGGCTACCCTGGCAGGGATAACCCAAATGTGATGACTGCAACAGTGAAACATGAAGAACATCATTTTTTTTTTTCAAACCACCGCTGCTGACTTCAGTTTTCACTGCTTGCACCCAGTACTCTAGCTTCACAGTTCCCAAAACATTCTACAGGCTCCCCAGTGTGATCCACACTGGTAGGTTCTCTATACTGAGTGAGCAATACTGCACACTGAGCTCCTCCTGCTTTCCCTGCAAAGGGCTTTGGGAGGGGGGAGGGGGGAATGCACCTGCAAGCACACTGTGGTATGGGTGAATCAAGCAAGACCATCATATTGTAACTAGTGGGGAATTTTTTCATGGTCTGGCAGTGGGAGGGCTACATTTGCATGTAACACCCTGACTGCAGAGCAGTCATGCCTTTTCCATTCCCTCTATCCCCCTAGTCCAGTCCCCATATCCTCTGAGTGATGGTGTCTGCTAGGTCTCATAGTATTAAGCTCAGCACAATTCCTTTCCACAAGGACAGGGGTGCCTATCCTCCATTGTCACTCCATCAGGCACTCGAGCTGATAATTGAAGAAAGGTAATCTGGACTGTATTCAGGCTTTACTCCTCTACACCTTTGAAATTACTAGAATGGAACATTTTTTAGTTACAAGAGAAATTATAAATGAAAACAGGAAACAGCCATACTACTTTGTGTTTGTAGACCTGAAACTTTTGATTTAATAAAAAAAAAATCTAAGTTCTGCCAAAATAATGAAGAGCATGTATGCAAATGTTAAGCCTATTTCAAAATAATTTTAATCCTAAACATAGTAAGGTACTATGGATACACTGATTTCGATCTCATATTAAAAATCAGGAATCAATATCTGAGTATGTGACTGTGCTAAGAAAATTAGCCCTTAAGCATAATTGTTGAGAGTCATTGCAACAGAACCTACAAGACAGAATTGCATATGGAATACATTATGATGAACACATACAGAGATTACTATCAGGGAGTAATGTTACATTTCAGAATGACTTCAGTATTGTTGTAGCATTGGAAGCAACAAATAAAAATGCAGAGCATTTTCAGTTTATGCATTCTGCAGAAGCATGTAAGTGATTTCAAGCACAGATCAATACAGGGTGTGGTCCCAAGAGTATAAAAAGCAGCAAAGTTCCTGCATGTTGCAGACACCTTGGTAAACAGAGCAGGGTTTCTCAAGTTAGGTTAAAGCAAGGAAAATGAAAAGCTGTTATAGAACTGGGAACATAGTAAGAATCTGTAAAACTAAGGAATATCATCTTATTAAAAAGCTTGTGTTAAAATAGTAAGCTAAGAAGTAATATTTGAGTTATCTCTGCTTAATATTTGAGCTTTGGCCGCCTAACATCTACCTGAAATCAACTGGACGTATAAGTGAATTTAAGTACACTTTTATCTGCTCTTTTTCATATAGTACTGTATTTAATTTATTTATTTGTGTTTTTCACTGAATATTAACTCAACTGAAGTCGTGGCTGTCACTCAAAATGTGCCACTTATATAACGCAGGACAGAATATCAGTGATGAGGTGAAACTACCCCCCACTGCTGTCAATGGCTACACAGAACTTCTAACAAGTACTCTGTAGAGAGACAGCCACAAATTCAGTTGAGTTAATATTCAGTGAATAGCCCTGAAGTTAGTAGTTTATTGGCCATTTTGGGCTAATTTCTATCTCTTTCATTTCCCCTACTATAAAAACCGTGTTTGCACGGTTTTGCGCACCGGGCAGCACCGGTTAGCTATGGTTAAATTATTCCCGGCCCCACTAAGCCTCTTCTTCAGTTTTTCCCTTGAAACTATTCTAACTCTCAACCTAAGCACTCAAAAAACATCCTACAGCCCAGCACTTGCTCAGACCTAATAGCAAGCACTAATATACCCTAACACTGATTGCCCAGAAGGGCAAGGCTCTTTATTCACCCCTCACCAACCAAGCGACTAAGCAGCTCACCCTACTACTCAGGCATGACCAAAGGGCAATTTCAGGTGTACTCTCTAGTCCAGCTGGTGAATCTGGGTATCCTGAGGCAATGTTACTACTGCCTCATGTACACAGACAGCCCTCTCTTCCTACCACAAAACACTAACATATGGGAGAGATGCAATTATACAGCCAAACTGGAAGCTAAGTTGTCTCCACCCAAGACTAAAACAGTCAAGAGGAGAAGGTTAACACTTGCACCACACCTTCAGTCGGACACAGACCTACTAAAACAGCACTGGCAAAAAATGCACATAAATACACAAAATCATACTCGGAGGTTCTAAATAAAAACCTGCAAAAGCATCAGAGACCTCCAAAGCAGACACCCAAACAACCTGCACCTCCCATCACAAACCATACAACACATAAAACAAAAAATCCCTTAAGGCAAAATAACATACCTAACACACTAGTAATAGGTAACTCTACAGTCAGGCACACTGACATCTCACTCACTACGCTGGACAAGCAGAAAGTTACTGTTAGCTGCCTATCGGGAGCCAGAATCCACCACATAACACAAGCACTCAGGTCACTCCAGAACAAGTACAAACATGACTCTATCATTGTTCATGTTGGTGTGAATGACCTGAGACGTACCTCCCTGGACTATATGAAAAGAGACATGGAAGAGCTCTCTGATCATGTAGCCCAGGCTGGTATGACCCTGACCCTGAGTAGCATCCTGCCCTCACCAAGAATGATACCTCAGTATAAAGAAAAAAATGATCAATTTCAACAATTGGCTAAGCCTCTGGTGTCATTCAAAGGGGATCCAGTGTCTGTCAGCCTGGGACGACATGCTCGACAAGCCGCATTGCTTCGCAAGAGTCGGCTTGCTCCTGTCACCCCTAGGCTTTCGAATAATGGCCAAGGCTCTTGCTGCCCTCATAGTGCCTTTTTTTAGGCAAGGCTCAAACGTCAAACCCACCTCCATAAACAGCACAATTAACAAAAAACTGAGGGTTATGCTACTCAATGCCAGGAGTTTAAATCTCAAAATGCACGTGCTCGAAGCACTCCTCAGTATGTAGAACGTCGACATCTGTGCAGTAACTCAGTAACTAAAACCTGGTTCAAGGCTCCAGAGAGCACCCCAGCACTACCGGGCTACAACTCATACCACACGTTTTGGCCACAGAACAAAGACCGAAACACAAAAGGAGGGGGTGTATCCATATTCATCAAGACCTCCCGATTAGTGGCACAGCATGATACCTCTGAGATCATCCATGTGCAACTAACATTGGGCAAATCTGCAGTGCAAATTGTGGCCTGCTACAGATCATCCTCCATGACCCAGGACCACCACTCCACCTTTCTGGAGACACTGGAAAACATGAAGGTCCTACTGAACACCCTGATATTGGGAAATTTCAATTACTCTACCACTCACTGGGAAAGCTACTCGAATACAAACTCCCAGGCTCAGCACTTCCTGGAATTCATCAACTCAAATGCCATGGATCAGTTGGTAAACTCCACTACCAGAGGTGAAAACATATTGGACATGGTCATCACCAACATGGGCGACAGGTGTTCCACACTGGAGGTCAACCCGTCACTGGTTAGATCAAACCATAAACTAATCACTCTGGATGTCCACACCCCACCACCACCCCCAACTAAGGAAACCACAGTAAAAAAATTTCTAAAGCAAACTTCACCTTACTTAAGACAGAGGTGGTAAGTTTCACAGCCCCCACGCTAAAAGATAATGCTGCCCAAGATGCAGAAACCTTTACAAATGCACTCTATGAGCACCTACAAGGATGCTTGGATCGTGCCATCCCTAGCAAAACCAAGACTCACTCCTCTAAGAGAAGAAAACCAGTTTGGTGGACCCCTGCCATAAACAGGCTATACAATAGAAGGAGGAAACTAGTTCAGAAAAAAAGCAAATCCCAAGAAGGAAAGACATCCCTGATCAGTATCAGTAAGAAACTAAGGTCCCTCATGAAATCATCTAAGGCTAACTTCAAAAGAAAAATAGCCAAGGATTCAAAAGATAACCACAAAGCCTTCTTTAGCTATGTTAAGAATCTAAGTGGCAACTCGCAGATATGCACTGAACTAGTGCAAAATAGCACAAAATAAACTGAACCTTCTGATATTGCCAACATCCATACTGATAGATTCAGTGCAAACTTCACCCCCCTCTAACCTCCAAAAGGGCCCACAACAATACTGGAAAAGTGTAGTGTCCCAAAAATCACAGATGCAAAGGTGAAAACAGCCCTTTCAAAAGCCAAAAACACAGCGTCTATGGGACCAGATGGTGTCCCAGGCTGCGTCCTGCACGAACTACAGAACAAACTAACCCCCCATCTAAACACGCTGTTCAACCTCAGCCTCTCCACAGGATACGTGCCCATAGAATGGTGCACAGCAATGGTTATTCCTCTCCACAAAGGAGGGGCCACAACTGACCCTAGTAACTATTGCCCCATAAGCCTGACTAGCCTGGTCTGCAAGGCTATGGAGTGCTTCATCATGGAACTCATTAACAAAGACATTGGGAACCTCCAAACACTTGACCCGACCCAGTTCAGCTTTGTTAAGGGAAGATCATGCCTACTAAACTTGGTTGACTTCTTCGAGACAGTCACCAAGGCCATAGATGAGGGAAATGTGGTTCACACAGCCTACCTTGACCTTGCCAAGGCTTTCGACACCATTCCCCACTTGGGTATTAAGAAAAACTCACCAGCCTGAACATAAACCTCTACATCACGAGATGGGTTTCCAACTGGCTTACAGACAGAACTCACACGCTAAGAATAACTGGCTCCAGGTCCGACTCTAAACCAGTCACAAGTGGTGTCCCGCAAGGCTCAGTCCTGGGATCCCTACTGTTCGGCATATACTTCTCAGAAGTACAGGCAAACACAGGTGGACTATGGCTAACCAAGTTCACTGATAACTGCAAACTGGAAGCCATAATTGACTCTCCGGCTGACACGGACATCCTCCAAAGGGCCTTACTGAGACGGACACCTGGTGTCAAAGTCATGGCCTCAAGCTAAATGCCAAAAAATGCATTGTCATCCCATTTGGGAAAAACAAAACACCCACGAATTACCACATAGGTGGCAACACCCTTAATACAGAAGAGGCAATAAGAGATCTGGGGACCCAGGTAGATAGCAATCTCTCCTTTTATAATCATATTGCCAAAGTAGTTAGAAAATCCTTCTATGTGGCCCATCTAATTATTAAAGGGTTCACATCTAGAAATAAAGAGGTTATAGTGCCCCTCTACTTGTCACTCATTAGACCCATCATAGAGTACAATGCCCCATTTGGGATGTACCTCACAAGACACTTACAACAGCTGGAAAGACCACAAAAGTACCTCACCAAGAGGATTACTGGCTTCAAACATATGTCCTATGCAGCCCAACTGAAAGAACTCTGGCTGTACTCAGTGGCATATCGCTTACTCGGAGGTGATCTCTGCCTGACTTACAAAGCCATGTCCAACTCAGAACTGATGAACATGCTCCACCTAAAAAAATCCAGGTCACGGAGAGCCATGCGCTCTAGTGAGCTAAACCTCACCACAATAATAAATAGAACATGCTGGAGGGATAGAGTCCTGTCACAGAGACTCCCCATGCTTTGGAACAAAATTCCAAACTACATTAGGCAGAGCCCCTCACTAACACTCTTCAAGAGAAACCTTGACGAGTTGATGGGTAACAGAAAATACACCCCTGGGATCACTTCATTGGCTCTGCTTGACAGAGGATCAGTTAATTAATTAATGGGGCGGCGAAAGACAGCACACTCTGGCTAGGCTTATAAATGCCCTCGGGCAGATAGCCTAGTACCTACCTATGAACCTTTGAACCTATGAAATATTCCTGCTTAGGAGAAAACTATGGACAGTCAAATTCTTGAGTTATGTGCACTTCATTACATAGTGTGTACAATGCCTAGTATTCAGTCTAGACATTAGTGTTATTTATAAAACAGAATTGCCATAATGTTAGATCTCATACACAGAGGAATTACCCCTATTTACCACAAACAGGGATCATACAGTGTGGATATAAGTATGAATTATGTCTGTGCAAGGGAAGGACACTGAGGCACCCACCACAGCTAGAACTGTTTCCCAGCTCAACATCTCACATAATGCAGTGAGTGCTACATATATACTACCATTACCTTTATAGTGTCATTTACATTTTGTATAGGCAAAGGCTTGTTGGCATTGGTCTTTTTTATCACGTACTATAAGCAAAGTTGCAGTTAAGCAGAAATGATAGCTATCTTCAGTCGCAATTAATTCTAACAACCAATATGTTCTAAATTTTCCCCAAGGAGATGTGTCTCCATGCAAGATGACTGATCACAAAATTCCCTCAACAGTTGCAGTGCATTCCTGCTAACCTTAAACATAGCCTCCATCCTGAACAGCTTCCTCCTTTTCCCACCCTCAGCAGATGTAATACATACATATACTAACCCATTCTCTCTCTCTTATTGTCTCCATCACGGTCCCGGACTCCATGTGCTGTGAGGTATACAATCCCCAGTACTCCAGAAATGTGCTTTGTAAAGATCCAGGATTTGATTTTAGAAGCTTGTTTGCCAGGCAGTTGACTCACTAACAGTTTCATTCTGGTTGCCTTCCTTATACTAGTCTTTTGTACAAGTTTTTGTCTTTTTCCATGCTGGACACAATTCTTTGACTAACTAGGTATCCATGGTGCATATAGTTCCATGTATTTTGATAGTCCAGTGACCAATGTAAGTAGGGGGGGTAGCAGCACACTATGTGGTATTCCTGTTCCACTGTCATGGCATGAAGTAATTCTTAAATGTTTTGGCATCTTTTTCCATGACTGCAGTGCATGAATTGTTTGCCCAGTATTATAATGAAGCAATCTAGTGTAAAAGCTTCCATTAATGACAGTTTTAGGTGTCCATGTGTGTGGGGGCACCATTGAGTGTGGAAGCTTTACTGAGTTGATGTGATCAATATACCATTCACTGGGGTCTCCAATGTGGCATTTTAGATGTATACTTTTGTAGGCACTACTAAACGTTTCTATGCAGATGTTGCTTTTCTGTGCTATTCCGAGAACATTGTCAACTTTGTAAGGTCATCAGAGATGTCACTTTTATGCAGTTAGTCCTCATTTATAGTCCCATAAATGTTTGGATCACACTACACACTATACTCCACAATTCACAAATTTGCAAATCATGGATGATGGTGCAGTGTGGGTTTGAATACACACTCTGTACCTGGGCACTTACAGGTATGAATCTGTGTATGCAGATATTCACAGGAGTAAATGGACTTTTGAAATACTATACAGTATCTGGAACAAGTAGTTCTTTTACATAGCATACAAGGCTTAAGTCCACAAAATCTTAACCTATTTATAGTGCAAATGAAGATAGAAGGAAAATCTGTGAATTCTGAATTGGAAAGTGAAACTAATCTAGAACTTCAAAGAAATATCTAACACAGTTTATCTTGCATTGAAAACTTGTAGAAAAAGACATATAAATACTGGGAGCTGCTGATATAAATGCTGTTTATAAGGAATAAATAAAAATATAAACAGTATAGGTACTAGCTCTAGCTGCTTGCTAAAAGTTCAATGTTCAGTTTAATGTTAGCCATGAATATCAGCAGAGATCAATGTTGAATCCATAAAGGTGGTGTCCAAGAAATTATTTTCTCCACTCCATAAATCAATTTTATGTTTAAACAACTAAACACTATCAACCTGTCTAATCCCTTATATCAGAGAATTCCATCTTCTTCCCGCTCTAGACACCATTAAATCCTCAAAATACTAGTTATTCCTCATACAGTTACCAAGCTGTAGAAAGTCAATTCCCAGAGCGTAGCCCATACCCTAATTTTAAGGCATTAAATATCCAGATTAATTATCTGCTTAGATGTTATTAATAAATCAAAAATAAATTAAGCTTCCTGATATATCTTAATATGATTAGTCTGAGATTTCACTAATCTTTTTAGTAAAAAAAAATGCACATTTTTCAATCTGCAAATATCAGATCTAGAATATACCCAGAAGCCAGAGCCATATTCCATTAGCTGTGTAATATTTGATATAAATACAAAGCATAAGTAAGTAATTCCTTAAGCAGATGGGTCTTAATTATAATCTCATCACAGAATATGCATTTCTCAAGATTTCACTTACCTGTCTTCCAAAGCTGAAATCCATATCAACAGTAATGACCAAAGCTTCATAATCCTGGGATTTCTTAATTATAATACTGTTCATGATATAGAGGTGCCCTAAATTACCATTTTCAGTACTCTGCATTTAGCCTCATGTCATTGTATCTCATGTGATTGTGTCCACTCAAATAAGATAGCTAGATAGTGATGGATCTCATATTGATCTGTAATAGCTGTCACAGCTCCTACTATCTTAACATCATCAGCAATTTCACAACCCAGCTTTTACTTGATACTGGGAAGAAGAACATAAAAATAGGGAATAAAAATGTTAGCGAAAATAATTCAAAAACAAAAGGTGTTTAAATGCCAAACCATAAACTTATATTGAAGAAAAAAATTACATTGCAAGTACAAAACTTTCCATCAGCATTCTAAAACTTAAAATAGGAGCCACATATTTATATAGCAAAATCAGTCACAGCTGTGCAAATTAAGTACTTAAAACATTTAAATAAGTTCATGTGTTTTAAAAAGGGTACAGGACTAAATTGAGCACCCAGATTAGGAAGGCAATGTGCTCTGAGCTCAATTTGCCCAAGACGTTTAATATAGGTAAGGTTATTGATACCTACTTGAAACACATATATGCCACTATTCCACATATAGCGAAGGACTCATGGGATTTTCTGAAACAGTATCCTATTTACCTATCCAGTTCAGATCTGATATTTGTGACTATTGATGTCATAGATTTATTTTCTTGTATACCAAAAGAAGATGGTCTATCAGCTTTTGCTACGAGTATAAGAAAACATACAGATATCCAATGGGACACCATCTGTCTTCTCACGGATATGTTGTCCCTGGTTCTCGAACATAATTACATTATATTTGAGGGAGAATATTACAAGAAGACCAAAGGCGTAGCTATGGGAGCAGCTTGTGCTCCCATATACGCCAACTTGGTCATGCTTGAATGGGAAGAGAGGACTATTTTAGACAGTCACTTTATGACATACATAAAATATTACATCAGATACCTTGATGACATATATTTGATTTGGGATGGTGGAGAACAACAGCTAGCATTATTTTTACAATATATCAATAGTAGCAGCATTTTTTTAAAATTTACCTCCTCTAGCAGTCACGAAGGTGTGGCATATTTAGACACATTTGTGTCAAAAATAGGGGATGAGTTTAAATCCAAAATTTATAGAAAGAACACTTTTTTCGAATAGTTATTTGGAATATTCCAGCTACCATCCAAAGAAACAATTCACGAATATATATAAGGGTCAGCTTATTAGAGCAGTTAGGATGACCTCACGGTATGAGGACATGTTGGATGAGGTGAAATTTATAACGTCCTTATTTAAGGACAGAGGCTATGACGTTAGAGTTATGGAAAATGTAAGTAATTATGTTGTGAGGAAATGGGGTAACCAGTACAAGCCTTTGTTGGGTGAAAAATATAGGACAGCTATTGTTTCGACTGTGGATATATTGCATGATATGAAGTCTGAAACTTGCATTTTTGGTAAATCTTGCATTTTGGAATTTGGCATATATTCAGGTAAAGTTAAGAAGATTTTGATGAACAACTGGCATATAATATCTGCTGATCAAGATATAGCACCCACATTAGGTGAATGCCCAAGGTTTGTTTATAAAGTAGGGGCCAACATAAAATCTATTTTAGAGAAGGGTATCTTCATTAAGAAGACAGAATACATGAAAACTGCAAAATGTGGGGCATGTAAACAATGTCACACTATATTTCAGGGAGATAGTGTGAAATTGGATAATTACAAACACACTAGAATTAAATTCTGTGGGGGCAACTGTACAACTAAAATGGTGGTGTATATTGCCATTTGTAGAACATGTTTAGGATTCTATATAGGTAAGACTCAAAGGAGTTTAAATAAACGTATATATTCTCACCTTTATAGCATCAGAAGGAAGGATGAAAAAAATGCTTTGTACAAACATATTAAACAATATGGTGACAAACATTATTTTAATTTTGGTATAGTGGACATTGTGCACACCAGTAACAGAGGGGGTGATTTTAATAATTTATTATTATATAAAGAATTTTGGTGGCAAATATATACGGATGCTTCCACTATACCAGGTTTAAATGACACTGTATCTGTCAAACCACTATTGGTCTTAAAATGAACTATCTATAAGGTACATTGCTATATGTTTTTAAACATGTTTTGATATGATCTAAATGTTTTTGTTAACATTTTTTCATTTTTTTAACTTGTTCACTTTATCAATACATATTATATGTAACATTATTTTTAGAAATAATATGAATATTATTTAATATTTTATGAATAGAGAACAATGGTTATAGGATGTGTGTATAGCTTTAAAATTTCAAATTGAAATTTGGCGCCAAAAATGTTATTTAAACAACTGTGATGCAAGCTATGGTGTTCTGAGGAAGCTTGTTTTATTCAAGTGAAAGCGCTTAACCATTCTTTGTTTGCTGGCATTACAATAAACTTTTGTTCACTTCTACTTGGTTTCATTGAAGGTGTTGTGGACTGTTATGAGCGTTGAATAGAGGTGAATTCCCAAGACACAGAGACGGAATTTTGCACACAGTGCATTTGCTGCTTTTTCTTTTCTAGTTGAACTTTTATGTTTTAAATGGAAATAGGTGGGGGGCTTTGCACTCCACACACCCCCAATGTGGGGGGCTGTGCCCCCACACCCCCCTAACTATATATATCAACTCCAGGGTCACACAACATTGGGGAGGGGGCAAATCCCTAAGTGCCTTGAATACTGGTTGTCTATCAAATGAGCTGTCGACCAAATGAAAAAGGTTGGGATGACAGTGGATGGACACACATATTTACAGTGGACTAAGATATGGTGATGGAGATGGTTGGACAATAAAACCAACAAACTGATAATGATCCACAGAGCTATAGCTATATCAGTTGGCATGATGAGTAATCCCCAGACTGATGCCCCTTCAACCCAAAGTTGAGGACCAAAAAAAAGGTAATATGAAGAAGTAACAGACAGGTTGCACCATCAAATCATTTAAGCATCTGTAAGTTAACATCTGAGGCTGCTTAAATGCCTGGTGGTACTGCACTTATGCCTGTTGCACCCCATAACAGCATGCACCCAGAGCAGCCACCCCCTGCTCCCCACCCCAGCCATGACACTGATGATATATAAGGGTGGTAGCACACCAGACTGGGGATAGAGAGAGTTCCTGACATGGCTGGCTGCTAGACAGTCCCAAAAGGCAACATACCTAGATATCACTCAACTAGGTAGTAAAAAGTATGGAATGTTTGCTGCTCCAGAAGCCCAATGGCTGGGGCCTGTCAGCTGTACAATATGATCAATTCTGCCAGAAGGTTTTTAATGTTTCATGTGTATATGTCTAGTTGCTAATCCACCTTGGCAGTGACCAGCATCTACACCTCATGCAGGAAAGACCCCCTTTCCATCTTCATGAGAACAGTCTTTACTCCCCCCCACCCGAGAGACAGTCACAGAGGGCACCAATGACTCCCTTAAGCAATTTCCAGCAGTGAAACCTTCACCGCTCCAATAAAAAGCACACCTGCTGACCTCTGGTGACACAGCACTAGACTCAGGTGCTGGGAGAAACTCGGGTGATCTGCCCACTCCTCCTCCTCTTCTTCCTTCTCCCAAATGGACCTGCAGAAGGAAGAAAGAATGGGAAAATATGATCAGACATTGTATGAGAATGACAATAGTGGAGATGTGAACTGGACTGCTACAAAACACAAACATACCTTGCTGGCTGAAGAGGTACTCCTGCATTCTGCAGCAACCAACCATGTGCAGTTCTTATACTACTGGAAAAAAGCATATGTATCGCTTAGTGTGCATGTACAACAGTTAAAATCATAGAAGAGAAAGGTACTGAAATAATTGTTTACATTTCATGCTTTGCTCCCTTTCCTAAACATTTGCCTCCTAATGGTGACAGAGGTCAGGGTGCCGTCAATTCAGTTGACTGTAGAGGTGCTGGGATTACTCACCAGAATGGCTGATGTCACTAGCAGCATTCGGTATCCATGCTAGCTCACACCAGGCATCCATTTTCCTCAGTGGGCAATCATAATTGTGGGACAGGCATTGCCTGGAGTTTCTGAGCATGAAAAACAAAAAATCCATCTCTCCCCAGCATATCAAGCAGGAGTCCTGTACTTCAAAGATCCTAAAGTAGCCATGACCTTTCAGTTGGGTCCACTAGAGAAGTAAAACTGTAGCCCCATGAATATAAAATGTACATAGCTGTATCACATATCATGTAACACAGCACTGGACTGAGGTGCTATAATATGGACAAAGTGCTGCACCATGGTGCTGCAGGACTACTAATGCATGAGCAAACAGGTTATACACCTCATGTTCACTTTAATGTGCATGTCTCACTCATACTGGCATGTATTGATAGTGCCTTGTATACTGGCAGTGACTCACAGACGGTGGTATAAATCGGGTTCATGAGCATAAACCTTGGGCAAAATGGTCCTTATTAGCACAATAAAAAGTATTGGTGCCATTTTGCCCAACACTGATACACCTTTGAAAAGATTCAGGAAAGCTTCTGTGTACATGTAGATCCTCAGAGTTAAGGAAGGACTTTTGCCAGGCAAAGTACCACAAAAACAGCAACAATCCCTGTGACAGCTGTCAGTGACAGTGAAGTGGATGTAGTCATGCATGTTTTACTATGAACACTTGACACTGGTTTGGTACAGTGTCTGCCTGAGACTGAGGAATTCAAAGTGTGAACATATGAAACACTAGAAGGGGTTTGAGGTTTCAGAACCATAAATGAAGGCATGCCTACAGTACATAAATGGGAATAGCCCCTGAAGAATACTAACTATAGCTGACAGCCAGGTACACGAAGGTGTGGAGGCTGTGGCTATATCCATGTGCATCTCACAGCATGACATACACCCATTGACTGACATGTTTTGCCCCAACATATACAGGTACAGGTATCACTACCTGAGAAAGGTTGTTCCTTAAAAAAATTCACAAATTAGATGAATTAAGTGGTACTGCAGATAATCCAAACACACACACACACACACACACACACACACACACACACACACACACACACACACACACACACACACACACACACACACACACACATGGTGTGTGCCCCAAAGACAATTCTGGCACAGGCAAGCTTTATTGGGACCAGCTTTGGAAGGGAGTGGTACAGAATGTAAATATTGTGGGCAGCCATCACACCAAGTGTGCTAAAGTGTTACTGATACATTCCTCTTTGAAAGCACAAGGTATGGGGTTCTTCCACAGGGATTGGACCATTATCCCAGAAGCAGCTCACTGAGGTTAAGGAGTTTTTTGCATCATGCACCAACTGCGGGAGTGGTCCCTTATATCTAGGGGTGACCTGTCAGTGGGAGTTTCAAAGGCACTAGTAACCTATTTGTCAGTAGTAGATGCATCAGGTCAGTATTGTCCATTACAGTTGAACATGCCACAATCCACTGTATGTTCAAAGTGAATAACTGACCAAAGCCCACTTGCATAGCTGTTCTTCTAGTCATTTGTGGTCTGCTACTGCAATAACCTGTATAGCTAGGTAGGCCTTTCTATGGGTGCAGTAACAATGTATTCATGTGCATCACCATGCATGCCCCAGGGAGGTTAAGGAGATATATAAGTATGGGCTGACAGTCATATCTTGTGCGGTTATGGTTTCACATATTCCACTGACAGAGGGTTCAGCACAACAGGACAGCATACAATGCTGACATCTGCAGGACAACTGCAACTGATGATGGTGATGACAGCATGCAATTGGTATAGTCCAATGACACAGTGCATAGTGTACTGCACTTCAGCGGCAGGATTCATCCATTTCTGCTACTACAGATGACCTTGTAGAGGCACAGGTTGACTACAGAGCATCCGATGTAAAGCATCCCTAATCCTTTGGGACCAGGACTACAGAGCATATGACATAAACCATCCCTGATCCTTTGGGAGCAGGACTATATAGCATCTGACATAAAGCATCCCTAATCCTTTGGGTGTAGGGCCACACAGCATCTGATGTAAAGTATCCCTAATCCTTTGGTAGCAGAACTACACAGCATCTAACATACAGGATCCCTAATCCTGTGAGAGCACCATTAACTGACTTATCTCTTGTATCTGACACTCTGCCAACTGTAGTTTAAATAAGACAAAATGACCATCATAAATAATTTTATTTCAATTCTATCTATCCATTAAACAAGACTGCACATTCTACTTTAACAACAGCTGCATTTGCTCTTGTCTCTGCAGATCAATAGCTCACCTTAATGCTTTATTTTCGGTGTTGTGTCTGTTTCCCTGATTGTTTTTTTCCTCCTTCCCTTCTCTGCTCTTCACTACTCTGCTAGAAGGCACATAAAAATGGGAAGAAAAAGGAATGTTTCAACAACCTTATTAACATCCCAAACAGCATATCACAAATATATACAGCTAAGAGAACAACATTGTGTAGGACAGGTTCTTTAATGCTTTCTGCATATGGTATGTATTAGCAGTGTACCACATCTGGTAGATTGGATAAATATGATTCATACCAAACATTATCAGTTTTCTTCACTGAAAATCATGATAAAGTTTTAGGAATACTATGTTAGCAAATGTCTGAAATTCTGTGCCCTGACTGTGCCATAGCTGACAATGTCTTGGTCATCTGTAATGGCTGCTTGCCATGGGTGACTTCAGGCATCAACATCTGCAGTTCTATTTTTTTAACTGTACCACGCCTAATTTTTCCAGACTTTCTGGGTGATAGAATAAACTTCAATCATAAAACGCCTTACAGTCGAGCTTTGTTAAAAAATATAATAATGTCTGGTTCTAGGGAACTGCAGAAAGTGAG
The DNA here is from genome assembly GCF_019279795.1 of Protopterus annectens. Classification (NCBI taxonomy): domain Eukaryota; kingdom Metazoa; phylum Chordata; order Ceratodontiformes; family Protopteridae; genus Protopterus; species Protopterus annectens. The sequence continues at coordinate 405,880,923 of NC_056749.1, forward strand.
TAACAAAGAATCTGCTTTTTTATTCATGGTCAAGCAGATGTTAATAAATAAATACATTACAGTGTCTCTTTATACAACCCACCCCCATAATGGGATTTTCTAAACAGCTGGTAGCTGCACGTAACCTTTAACCCCCATGCTCACTAATAATCCAGTTCTATCTTTCTATCAGCTGTAAAATTCAAAATCCCTAGTAATCATGCCCTGTCTAGTAAAGCTTATAATTTTAAAGTAACAGTAATCACCCCTTGAGTCGTGATTTTATAAGGTAATGAAGCACTTAGGTGGAACTACCCTATGCTGTACCTTTTCAGCAGTTTGGGAAACTTTTGGTCACTTTAATTTTAAGGTAAAACATTGAGACTATAACATGTTAATGAGCTTCATGTTGCAAATCAGGATTTAATGGCCTCAGTCTTTTTCTGCCTACTGTGTGACTCTGAATAAGTCACTTAATTAGATTGTTTTCTAGTAGAGGCAGGAGACCAAAATCAGTTTCTCACAAGGTGTGTGTGTGTGTGTGTGTGTGTGTGTGTGTGTGTGTGTGTGTGTGTGTGTGTGTGTGTGAGAGAGAGCTCAAATTGAGGGGAGGGCAGTGGACATCAGTAAGTGATGGACAGGAATGCTCACACATGCATGCTTATGTCACTGAATGTAGAGCATAATAAAAATTCCCTAAGGTTAGCTCTAGAAGACACTGGGTGCAACACCTCAATTTTTTCTCCTTTCCATTAGAAGCTGGATAATTTCTTCTGCCAGCTGTGTCTCCAGGTGGGTGGCTGCAGTCCAGAGAAAAGGGCAAGTCAGTCAGTCTATGAGTACTGGAGGAAAGGAGAGGTACCAACAACTATGTGGCCAAGGAAGCAAAAAAAATAAAAATGGGCAGTACCCGTACCTCAGACAGTTTGCTGTCTAGACATCTAAACCAAATTTTTGAGCATATTTCCAAATCAAGTGTATGATCCTGAATATGACATTATATGAATATATGATGTTTTAGGCCAAAAAAGTAAAATCATGTTGCCATCATACAGAAACTGAAATTATAAGCTAAGTTATCAACTTCGAGTCCACTGTACTCCCCCCATTCTATGAACAGAGTTCCATCTGTGCAGGAAAGAAGAAAACGTTAACTCCTGCTGGACATCAAACATGGTCTGTAAAAAGGTTCGTTCCAAAGTCACATTGGCAAACCTCACAGAGTAGATACTGGAATGCACAAGCGCAAAAATATATATATATGACTCTTATCCCTACACCTCCCTAAAGCATTTCACATGATGAATTGCAGCCTATTGCTTACAGAGATTAGGTGAAACAATACATCAAAGTTATACCTAAACTGCATCCACCGGTGACTTGCAAAAAACATGTAGAATAGTTTTATCAGGCTCAAAATGTGTCACATCTGTTCACAAGTATACTCATACTCTGTGGTGACAAATCACCTCTCTTCTAGGTCACCTGCCAAACTACACAACAGACTTTTACTTCTCTAAAAGTTGATTAACAAACAATAGCCTAGTACTGAATGCAGACAAAACCTTACAAGAAGAAAGAACACAATTAATTGCTATTACTACTAGAAACAATACTAATAGAGAAACTGTTCCAAATCTTAGATATCTAGACTTTGTAATAAACCAAAAACTGACCTACTCTGAGAACATGTAAGAATGTATGAGGTGACTGGAAAGAAAAACAACAGTAGTAAACCAGAGATGTGGTACAAGCCTAAACAGTGTCTAGCCACAAACACTAGGTTTTGCGTGGCTACTGCAACCTTACTATTAACTGTATTGTGCAGCACAGCAACACTTATAGCATTTTACCTTACCTACTCTGAGCAGCATTTATTGTAAGATCGCTACACTTTTGGCTACATTTGCCTTAAATATACCACTTGGAACTTGTCATTATGTGGCACTTAGGTAACAGACCGCCACTCATACATCTGTGATTCATGCATTGACTAATAATGAAAAAGAATAATGTAGGATCTATGTGGTCTAACTAAAAAAAACAGTGCCGCGCAAACCACAAGGTTTAACCATCACAATATGCAATTAATTTACTTTAATCCAGCTCCAAGACTGAAAGTAAAAAAGAAAACATAACTTTTTACTTCCTTTCCCTTCTTTCTTGCCTACACTCAACTCTAGAGTCTGTCTGCCTGTCTCTCTTTCTCTCGCTCTCTCTCGTAAGAACATAGGAATAATGTTAGGCAAGTGAACACAAAGGCCTAGCCTTCTACATCTTTAAGTAGACACACTTAAAAGTTATTGCCACCCTTTATGAGTACGTAATAATGCTCAACTTCCAAATCAAACAGCGTAGTACATGATAACCATGATAAGACTCTCAAAACGTCAAAAAAACAAATCTATAAAGAAAATACAGTGGGCGAGAAAACACTGGAATGATAACAACTTTTAAACAGCCAACCATTTAAAAACACACTTGCAGCTGAAACTTGGTAAAACAAATAATTTATTATCAAAACTAAGTGCTTTACATCCTTAATACAACTGGGCTTTTCCAGAGTTTATTCAGCCAGTCATTTCTCCTTGTTTAAATACTTAATTTGTAAATACCCCAACCAATTATAAACGTACATCAGTTAATAACATTACACCATACTACATTACTAAAAATGCTTATTAAAAAAAACCTAACTAAAATACTAACTGTAATTCATGTTTAATAATAATAATAATAATACATAAAAAAACTTTCATTAACATAATTGTGAGACTTTAAACTTAATCACACTGTGTACTGATACTGAATCGTTTAGTCCAGTTTTTTTAGTGGCATTCACAGATACAGTAGTTGCCACATTAATTCCTTCTGTTCAAGAAAAGCTTCACTATCACCTCCACTTAATATTAATTCTAGCTATTACAAAAAATATATTTTTTTTTAAAAAAGGACAAATTTGAGAGTGTTTAAACAAGGTGCTACTATGCCTGCCTTTTTAATATCCCATAGGTGTTCATAAATCCTCTATTTCAGCTGTTGAGCTGTTTTCCTTATATATAAAGCTGAACATGAAGTGCGGGTAGCTAAGCATACCACAGTTTTTGAATTGCAACTACATCTTCCTGGGCATGTTCAAACCCTATTAAATCCCTCTACACAAACATAAGAAAAAATAAAATTTTTACGGCTCCCCACATTTCACTATTTTAGAATATAAAACATTATCTGAACTTTGGTTAATATATTCCAATACATTTTTAACATTTTTCCCCTATTATAGGTAATCTTGCTGGTCTCACCTAACAATAATTTATATTCAGAGGGGAATATAGCATTCCATATATTTTTTTAGACTAGATATCAACATTGGGGCTTCCTTATTTTATTCTCTCACCATATCAATCATTCTCTCTCATAATATTGACTTTACTTTTACTATTACCATCCCATACATTCATCTCAATCTTTTTGCTCTTAAGAATCAGGTCAAATTTACTAAAACCTTCTCCTAATAATTTTTTTCCTTTATATTCAATAATAAGGAATCAGGATAAGCTCTATCCTTAAACATCCCTATTAATTTATTTAATTCTACAAAAAAATGTCATAATCAGATATTAGTCTAGAAAGACTTAACATTTCTCCTTTCACTATATTATTTTTCTGGCACTGAGGGTGACAACTATCATAATGCAATAAGGAATTCAAGTATGTTTCTTTTCAAAAAAATGTTAAAAATATACTTGCATTCCTGTATATCTTTGGAAATGGTGGTATCAAGATAGTTAATACTTTCATCATTATAAGTGTGAGTAAACCTCAAAAAAAAAACTCAAATGCTTTAGATAATCAACAAACTCAACCAAAGATGTAATACCCCATCCCAAAAAAATTAAAATGTAAATATTGGAAAAGCGTTGCACCACAGGTATTAATATTTCATCTGAGTATTCAAAACTTGCTAAACAACCAAAATGGCAGAAAGACAGCTTCAAAACAATAGCTTCAATAACAGGCTTTTACCATGTTGAATCCACAATATATGAAATATAGAGCTTTGCTGTTATAAAAGTCAAGTGGCTAATGGAGAATTTACAGGATAAGCTAACAGCATATGAAGTTAAGCTAAAAGGCATTAAAAGTCAAAAATTAATGAGAGACTTTAATGATATACAGAAAGGCCATTTATTTGAATGGCCTAAAGTCAGAAACTTCAATGAGCATCCACGGAAAGAAGATAGAAATCCTGAGCAGAGAGGTACAACTCTGCACACCAGTAATAATAACCATAGATCTCGAGATCTTTTGGTTAGTGCACAAGTCCATCACATGGACAAACAAGAGCCTATAGTCAGAACAGTCCCGAATGGGAGTATTGTCACCAATGAAAATGCTTGTGTTATCAAATAAGAACATGACTCAGATGCAATTATTAATGTCAATAATACCAGTCCTTTTAAAAGCACTGGCATCAATGGTCATCCACTAGGAACAATACCTAAGAGAGGAGCACAGCATGTTACCCTCACAGAGCAGCTCCCTTTTTTAATGATGAACAAAGTCTCTCAAACAGGGAGATCTGTAAGCAGAGAGAGAAAGAAAAGGAAAGTAACACAATAAATTCTTTAGTGGTTAATATTTTGAACATTCAGCTCACTTACTCTCAGATGGATCTATTAGAGAAAGGTCTCAGTTTTATTCCTGCAACCAAATCTACACATGATGAATTTGCACTGGACCTTAGAATGTTTGGAAGGAATCTTACTTTGAAGTATATTTTTGGGGATGGAAATGATAAATGTCCTATTAAAAGTAATATTATGCTTAAAATACTGAGCACATTTGTTCCCCTCAACCACCCAGCCGTGGATTCTTTTATTCATGCCTGTGAAGAGGAGTTAATGAGAACAAGAATGTCTCAAAAAGGGAAACAGTTTTTCAATCTAACCAAAGAAGAAAATCAGGCACTTAAAGAGCTTAAAGAGAGGAATGATATTGTGGTTAAACCTGCTGACAAAGGAGGAGCCATAGTGGTAATGGATGCAATGATGTATGTCCAATGGATGAAAGAATTATTAAGTGATCGAAAGACCTATTCCTTGATTAGTAAGAATGAACTAAATATTATGAAACGGAAGATTCAGCAGGTACTTTATGACATGCTATTGCAAAGAGAGATTAATGAGTATTTGCATGATCTCTTCATCACTGAGCACCCCACCGTACCAACTATCAGTGGATTACCAAAAATTCATAAAGATCTTAAACGTCCACCTTTAAGACCAGTTGTGGCTGGTAGAGGATGGTTGATGGAATCTATTTCTATATTTATTGAACAAGAACTAAAAAAAGATGCTACCTAGGGCCTCCACTGTGATTAAAGATACAGCTGAGTTTCTACAACATCTGTATATAGCTCTAGAACATCGTGATGATCTTGAGAGTCTGCTATTGGTAACTCTAGACGTGAATAGTTTATTCACTTCCATACCAAATAATTATGGCATTGAAGCAGTAAGAGAATTTCTAATTGAAGAGAAGGTAGAATCACGTTTGATATGTGATCTTTTGGAAATCGTGTTGGAGTACAATGTGTTTACCTATGACAACAGTTACTATTGGCAAAGATGGGGGTTGCCATGGGCACACCCTGTGCCAATAGTTATGCAAACTTGGTTTTAGCCAACTGGGAGAGAGCTTGGTCCAAGGATGCTAATAACATTTGTAATGACCAGATAATTCTGTACAATCGATATGTGGATGACACCTTCATTGTATGGAAGGGCAAAGAAGAAGATTTAAGAAGCTTTGTTAACTTCCTGTCACAGACCACTACTTTTCTGAAATTTGATGTAAAAACATCTAGAGAAATGATTGACTTTCTGGATGTGAGATTATCTCTTGATCTGGGGAAGGGAACAGACACTTGCCTCTATAGGAAAGATATGTGGCGACACCACATGCTCCATTTTTCCAGTATGCATCCCAGGCATATTTTCTCTAACATTGTTGAAAATCAGATTGCAAGGATTTCAAAGCTATGTACAGAAGAGGCAACCTTTCTCCAGGAAGAAGACAGGCTTATTAATAATTTCAGCCAACGAGGCTATGGAAAGAGAAGTTTAGAACTAAACAAGACCAGAATTAATGACATATGTAAAGGAAAAGGCAAACCTTTTTATTCCTCTAAGGTCAGGGAAGGTGAAAGTACGCCATCCCTAGCTATACCTAAAAGAACATCTAACTTAAGGGTCAATTTGACTTACACTATGGACCATGATAACATATGCCAGGTGATCAGAATGTTCTGGCCTATTCTAACTTCGTATAAAAAGTTAAAAGAGATTGTTGGAGATAACCCAAGTTTCCTTTTCAAAAATAAAAAGAATCTCAAAAGGATTTTATGCTCAAATGATGGGATATGTAACAACTACATACATAATAATTCATCAGGAACAAAGAAATGTGGCTTCTGCAAGGTCTGCAATGTAATCAATTGTAGCAACACATTTAAGCATCCCGTTACTAAACAGACATTTGTTTTTCATGGATTAGCTAATTGCCTAACCAGCAATATTGTTTACATAGCTACCTGCACTTCATGCACAGCATTTTATGTTGGAAAAACTAATATGAAGCTAAAGGAAAGAATTATCAAACATCAATCTGATATACTTAACAGAAAGGAAACAAATTCTCTTTTTCTTCATTTACATGAGCATGAGGGACATAGCTTTGTTTTCATGGTCATTTCAAAGATACATTTTACTTCCAGAGAACGAGACCTGACCAGTCAGACTGAGAGAGAGGAAGCCAAATGGATAATGCGGCTGAGGGCAGATAACCCCCCCTAGCCTTAATGGCTGTGTTCCCTTAAAACCTTTCCTTAAAAATAGACGAGCAATGAGCTATGCTTACTTATGACCTGTTTTTATTGACAGAAACCTTAGGTATACTGACTTAGGCTCTGATGTCCCAAAGAAACTGTTGAAATGAAATAAAAAGAAGCGCCCTAAATGACCATCTTATTTATTTATTTTTTTTTTAATATTTTTCTATTTTTCACCTTTTTCTCTCAAATCTTGGCTTTTATGCAGAGCTTGTTCTTTTAACCAGAACCTACAGAAAAGATTTTACTAATATTCCTTCTGAAAATATGTCTGAGTCTGTCTTAGAAACGTCAGACTGTCATGTTGTTTTAAACAAAGAGTTTTAAATAAAGAGTTTTAACTTCAAGCTCTGGGGTGTGTACCAATGGACTAACTTGATTGGTTAACATTCATCATTCACTGAGGTGTTTCATTGGATGATACCAACTTTTAAACACTGAACCCAGCTTACCTACTTGGATCTGAAGAAGGCTTGAAAAAGGTAAAAGCGCTTGTCCATTGTTTACACCAGAAGGGTTCTTCACTTTTATGTTCTTTTTTTCTGTTTTTATGGTATCCACATGTTTTAAAGCTGTGGAATTACAACATCACTTGACTTTTATAACAGCAAAGCTCTATATTTCATATATTGTGGATTCAACATGGTAAAAGCCTGTTATTGAAGCTGTTGTTTTGAGGCTGTCTTTCTGCCATTTTGGTTGTTTAACAAGTTTTGAATACTCAGATGAAATACTAATACCTGTGGTGCAGCGCTCTTCCAATATTTACATTGTTTTTTGTTCTGCTGAGCGTTCCTTAGCGGAATTCACTTCTTTTTCTGGATTTAAAAAAATTAAAATGTCATCCAATAACCTGAAATATCAAAACACCTTATAAAAAAGGGGGAATTGAATACTTCTTCATTTTCCCAATCAGGCTAAAACCAGATTAGCATAAACTGGGGCACATCTCACCCTCATAACTACACCTGTTAATTGATGGAAATATTCTCACTCAAAATATATATAATTGTTCAGTAAAACCAATTACAAATCTTCTTGGATGACTAGCAATTGCCTATGTTTATTTTCTTCTTTTAATAATACTTTATAAAAATGTCATAATCCTTAATCATGGGTTATAACAGATTATACCATGACCCCCCCAAAACGTGCACGCTGATTGGCCAGCGTGCCCGTTGTAAATCGAGTTATACTAATGGAAAAAGGTCCGGTCACCCGGACTTTTTTCCATTAGTATAACTCGTTTTTTTAAAACACTGTCTCGCTATGTTAAATGGGTTTAACATAGCTAGACAGCTTTAAAATAAGCAATGGAGATCTCCGTTGCTTATTTTAAAGCTATCTCGCTATGTTAAACCCATTTAACATAGCGAGACAGTGTTTTAAAAAAAAGCAACGGAGAAAGCAAGATCTCCGTTGCTTTTTAGTGACTCGCTATGTTAAATGAGTTTAACATAGCGAGACAGTTTTAAAATAAGCAACGGACATCTCCGTTGCTTATTTTAAAACTGTCTCTCTATGTTAAACTCATTTAACATAGCGAGACACTAAAAAAAAAAAGCAACGGAGATCTTGCTTTCTCCGTTTTGCACAACTCTGATGTACTGCGCAGGCGCAGTACATCAGAACTGCCGGATGCCAGACATCTGCGGAAGGGCAGTAAACAGGCATTATACTATGCCATTATTTAAGAAAAGTAATAGTTTCTTTTTTTAAATAATGTCATGAGTATAATAATAACCACTTCTGGGTGTGGGTAATGCTAAATTACCCACGGTTGGCTTTGTTTGGTCCCTCGGGCTTCGCCCTCGGGACCAAACCACACCAACCGTGGGTAAATTTAGCATTACCCACACCCAGGCGTGGGTTATTGCTATAATATAAACTGATCACATCAGTAGTAACAAATAAAATGCTTCCTTTGTATGGAATATTGTTCAATAACTGTAACAAATGCCAAGAGTCTCTTAAAATATGTCTTTCTTTATCAATGAAATTTTTACAAAAAAATCCATATACGTAGGCTATGGTTCAGACTTTGATCTACTTGCTGCTACTTTGAGTTGCAAGTGTGGTTCATAAACATTCTTATGGACTTTCAGGATACCAAAAATTACTGGTATAACTGGACTTATAACATTAATAGATTCAAATTTCTCTCATGGTATACTACCTTTACATAACAAATCAAATAAATGCAAATCAGTTTTTGTATATGCCATATTTATCTCATTCTTAGAGACACAGACATATGTGGTAATATAATTCAAAATGTCTAGTATTTTACTTGAATATATCCAATAATCCATAATCACCACCCCACCACCTTTATCAAGTTTTATCACCCTGATGTTCTTATTTCCCCCGCAGTTGTTTTAACACTTCCATTTCTCCCACAGATAAATTATCTATGTGAGAGTGTGAATTCCCCAGGACCACTGTAAACCGGTCCTCACATACTCTCTCAAAACCTGAAACCACTGTAAGGATGAAAGCTCTTAGTTTCGATAACAAATTATTTGTTTTACCAAATTCCAACTGCAAGTGTGTTTTTAAATGGTTGGCTATTTAAAAGTTATTATTATTCCAGCGTTTTGATACCCATGGTATTTTTTTTCCAGATTTTTTTTTTTTTTAGTACACGGTAACCCTGGTATAAATTTGTGTCTATCCATCCAGTCTTCAAGACTAGCCTTAAAGGCAGACGAACTAGTACTTTGTTTGATTTTAGTGGTAACTTATTACATAAGCTGGGAGTATGTTGAGTTAGGTACCAATACCTTCAGTGAGTCTTGTTTATTTGTTAGTGAAAATTTAAGTCCCTAGCACAGGTGTTTGTAGAGCCAATGGATTTGAAAAAATAGGAGGTCAAATAGAACTGGTTCTTTTGTGGCTAAAAAACTGAGATGCAGGTCACCTCAGAGCAGTCAATAGGCTACTTAATATGAGGAGGGTTGTGCTGATCTAAGGAATTTTTTTTTTTTAGATAAAATGTTTGTTTGTGTCTTTCGGCTTTTCCTGGTTAGGGGTCGCCACAGCAGAACTCCGGTCCGCTAATGATTGGTAGTGTATTTTTACATACCGGGTTACCAGCCCTGACGCACAACCTTCAACGAAGGCACGCCCCATTCACGTATGCCTCCACACAGAAGACGCTCTAGCTGAGAATCGAACAGGACAACATCTTGCTATGAGGTGACAACGCTACCGCAGCACCACCACTGCAGTAATTTTTTAGATAAAATGTACAGATCATTAACAAACATACCAAGTATCATGGCACCAATCCAGAATGTCTCTATGCTTATCTGACTCTGAACAGTAACTTGACTTTCTATTATTCTTTAACTTCTTCCTCTTCACAGTTCAGCTCCCAATTTTACACTAGCACACCTACCAGAAACCTCAAAATCATAGCGCTCAGTATCCGTAGTACCCTAAACAAAGTCTCTGAGTTACACTCCTGCATAACACTACAAACACCAGGTATTCTCTCCATCTCTGAAACATGGCTAAAACCCCACATATCAAATAGTGAAATCTTAGCCCCAGGCTACAATATCTTCTATCAAGACAGACCTCTGAAAAAAGGTGGAAGGATATATATATTATATTTAGAACATCTTTCAGTCCACCCCCTACCTTACACCCCCCCTAGTTTTCACCCTGCAGAAATATTCATAGTCAACTGTAATTTAAACAATTAAAAAAGATTGCCATTGCTGCCATATATATACCTCCTGGTAACAACATTCTTACCCTTTAACTCTTTCTTGCATGGATCTCTCAAACCATTTAATATGAAACTATCATACTAGGGGATGTTAATATTTACTGGAATACTCTATCCTCTAACAGCCCCAATGCTAGCATTAACCTTTATGACATTTCCCAACTCATCACCTCCCCTACTCATACTAGTCAACAATCCAATACCAGCTCTACCCTCGACTGGATTCTTAACTCCCATCCTGACTGTTATCATAACCCCTCTACTCTCCTTGACTCACTTAGTGACCACCTCCCTACTTCCATCCAGCACCACTCCTCTCAATCATCAAAATCACACATATATAGAGCCTATCTAACTTCAACCCTGACATATTTAATCAAGCTCTCTCTTCCATTAACTGGTCTTTTCTTTTTGACCTCCCCTCAAAAAAGCTGTTCTACAATTCTACATCTTCCTTAACACTCTTAACTCCTTGGCCCCTATCAGGAGAATTCGGGTTAAAACCAACTTTGCCCCATAGATAAGTAAAGATACTCTCCCCCTCATGCAGAGGAGGGACAATGATTGGAAAACCTGGAATAAACTTAAAACCCTTTCTAATCTCCAGCTCTATAGGGAACTTCAAATCTCACAAAAAAGCAAGTCAACCTAGACAAAAAAAAAGAATTTATCTTAAGCCACAGAAAACCTCCCAACACTAACCCACACAAATTCTGGAGTAGTATTAACAAGCTCTTACACTCAGGGAACCCATCTCTTCCTAAATCCCTGCCCTAACAGCTCTCCTATCAAAACTACCACTCTTCTGAGCTCCTTCTTCATTGACTCCATACAGAACTTAATGAAATCAAACAAAGATACCTACCATGACGCCTCCCCCCACTCTCCCACAAAACTCCTTTCTCCACCAAGTCAATCCCCACTTCCTATATCAGATCACTCTTCAATAAACTTTAACACTGCTCCCCTTCTGCCGACAACTTGCCACCACTCTACTTCAAGCTTGCACATTCCTCCATTGCCTATCCAGTCCCCATACTTATCAATGGGACTATTCAGGAAAAAATCTTATGTTATACCCTACATAAAGGAGGAAACTCCACTGACCCCTCAAATTTCAGGCCTGTTGCTATTTTTCCCCCTTTCAAAAATTCTTGAAAAGTGCATACATAAACAGCTCATTACACATCTCATTCAGGGAAACCTCCTCACCCCCACTTACCATGGGTTCCTCATCACAACACAACTACTGCACTATTATCCTTTACTCATTCTATCTCCACACCTCTCAACAATAACAAATTAGTGTCATGCCTCTTCCTTGACCTCTCTAAGCCTTCGACACTGCCTCTCACAACCTCCAGCTCTCCAAATTACTTACCTCAATCTGTCCAACTCTACTCTCAGCTGATTCTCTAGTTACCTATCTAATAGATTAAAATCTGTCAAATGGCTCTCTGATACTTCATCTTTCCTTTCCGTTCAAGCTGGGGTCCCTCAAGGGTCCATCCTGGGTCCACTGTTATTCAGTATGTTTACTAATAATCTCTACCTATCCTGCGCACACTTCACACTAATACAATATGCTGTTGACTCCACCATCATCTCTATTTCTGAAAATCTGCCTCACCTACTCATCCTCACCCAATAAACCCTAAAATCATTTGAAAGATGGTTCACAACTAACCAACTTCTACTCAACCCTAATAAAGCTAAACTACTTCCCTTCCTCCCAAACCTCTCCAACACCTCAAATCAGCCTTCTCTGTTTCTTCTCTAAACAACACTACTATTAAAGTCGAATCTCACAATTAATTACTCGGGGTTTATATAGACGGTGAACTTAAATTTGACATCCACATCAATAATTGCATTAAGAAGACACACCAAAAACTAGTATCACTTTACAGAAACAAAAAATTCTTAACCCAAGAATCTAAATTGTCCTTAGCACATGCCTACCTACTCCCTACCCTATTATACACTGCCCCAATCTTAACCAACCTCCAAAAAAAATGTCAACCAAACTTGAATTTACTTGCAATAAAAATAGCTAGATTTGCCAATAATCTCCCATAGCTTTCACACCACTGCCTTTCCTTAAAAAAACTCCACCGGCTAGAATTTCAAAATCAACTCCTCCTGCCTCAGCTTCACCTGACTCACTCTATCCTTCACCAACCTCTAGCCTATCCTTCTCTGACCAACACCTCCTTCAAATTCCCAAACCTAATAAATCCATAGGTAAAATTCTTTATAGCCACTCATTTGCCATTGCTTGGAACAAACTTCCTCTCCATATCAGATCAATTCAAAACTCTACCAGTTTCAAACTAGCTTTAAAGGAATATCTGCTAAACTCCTGGCCCTACCCCTGTAAAGATCCTGCTTGAACACTACCCCCTCTGCCTCTGCCTCTCTTCTCCTCTGTCCCTTGTTCTTTTTATCATATATCTGTCCTACTTGTATTTTATTCTACTTCTCTGACTATTCCTTTATCTCTAACATGATTCCATTTACTACTTTGTATTCCACTACCTTAGTTCTGTCCTGTAGTTTAAATGTCTCTTGGTTTTTATACTGCCATGACTTAACCTGATTTTGTGTGACATTACCTCTCTTCAATGCATTGTGATCATATTATGTATTACACTTTTTGTTCTAATGATGTATAAGGCAGATCTTTATTCCTCCTATGTTACTAAGCCTAGATACTGTTATTGTAATATTTTTTTACTGAAGCTTTTCTCCTTGGGTCTCTGCTGAAAAAGGGCATCTGCTCAGCCACACTAACCTGGGTAACAAATGGCAAATAAATTAATAAATATTGTATACTTCTTTATCATGTTTGTCATAGGTTCATAGGCATAGATTCGGCTAATGGCCCCCAGGACCTTTATAAGCCTAGCCATGCAACCCCAACCCAACTGTTTCCCTTTGTAACATGGGTAATTATTTAGAGAGGGCTGTGTTAGTTATGAAGTTGGTCAAGGAAGTGTGGCAGGGTATGTTAGTTATGGTATATTTACTGTCTGCCTCTGTCTATCAGAGACATGGGGCCAGATCCAGGGTGAACTTCTATTTGCCACCTAATGGTCAAAGTTACTCTTAAATAGGGTTAGGGATGGATTCTGCTTAACATGGATAGTGAGAATATTCCAAAGTATGGGGATCTCCTTAGATGCAGATCTGTCTCACCAACATGTCCTATTACTGTCGCAAGCAAAATTTAAATCCTTGGATCTAGTGGTTCTGGTACTGTTCATTTTGTGGATATGTAAAAGGTCCATAAGAGCTGGATCCAAGGATGCCTTGCATGCCAGAAAAAGATCGTCTCTCAATAACCTGTAGGAGACTGAGTATCAAGATAGGGCTTTAAGGTGGTCAGTACAGGACAATGTGTTTTAACTCTGGATTGTGAAGAGCCTATGTGGGCATTCCAATGGTTGCATATGCCTTGTCAGCTACATGCTTAAAGGGGCATTGTGCTCAATGATGGATCTGAAAAGAGATGGGTAAAGTGGCACTAATGCGTTTTTGGACCTGGATGACATGCCCTTACTTGTAAGCTAGGCAACATGGAATGATTTTGTTGCTACCTTGGACATGTGTTGGTCAAAGCCCAAATTACTTTCTACATATGTTCCCAATGTCCTTAACTACTGGGTTAACACTTAGGGGTGTGTTATTGATGGAGTTATTAACCTGTGTGGTGGTTTTCCCAAATTGCACTATAATGCACTTCTTGGCACTAAGCTTTAAACCATGGCTTTGGCACCAGTCATTTGTCTGTCTTAGACCCTCTAGCAAGATGTTGGTGTTTTGGAGGAATCTGTAATAGCTCCCAATTTGCAGTCATCTGTGAACTTGGTCAGCCAGAGACCCTTTACATTAGACTTGAGCTACAAGAAGGAGATACCCAACATGAGTGGTCTCAGCATGTAACCCTGAGGTACTCCACTGGTGACCAGTCTCTTAGTGGAGGTGGTCTCACTAATCCCGACTTCTGGGGTCCTGTCAGTGAGCCAGCTAGCAATCCAGCAAGTTATGTAGGGCTCTATGCCCAGTTCAATGAGTTTCTTAACAATACTCGAATGATGTATTGTATAGAACACCTTAGTCAGGTCCTGGTAGGCAGTATGTACCATTTTCCCCTTGTATATTGCCTCAGTGACCCCCTCAAAGAAGTCTGCCAGGTTTAGTAAGCATGACTTTCCTTTGACAAAACCAAACTGGGGACGGTTGATAGTACACCCTTTTGACAAGGTATAACAGTTACAGTCCTCCATTCACATGGCAGAAAGCCTGTTTTGAGGCTATAGTTGAAAAGTGACTCAAGTGGTCCTGATAGGTCATGTTTCAAGTTATTTAGGAGGCAGCCCAAGATATATCCAGGACCCACTGAAGCTGGGTTTTTGGCTTTAGCAAGCACCATCATGACCTATTCCCTGCTAATAGTTTGGGGGGGGGTGTTATGCTGATAGATATTTCATGGAGGTGATGGGATGGAGTTGGGGGTGAAGTTTGAGCTGAATTTGTCAACCAGAATATTCGCTGCATCACTTTGCTCAGTGAAGTTGGTAACATTTATCACCAATTTAGCACACAGCTATGTACTGCCTTTGAGGTTTTAGACATAGGTGTAGAAGGCCTTGTAGTTGTCTTTAGCCTGTGAGGCTATATTGACCTCATAATTTGCCTTTTTGGACTTAATTAGTCCTCTTTGTTTCCTGTTTAGTTTAATTGGAGAGCTCTTCTCATTATGAGAGTTGCCTTTTTTAATTTTTGGCCCATGATTTTTTTTTCCTTTTGTTTTATAAATTATTAAGGTTAAGATTCTACCAGTGAGGTTTGTTTTTACAGTTTGTTTTGGCCTTACTTCTAGTAGACACAGCTGTCTCTATGCAGATATTTTCATGGATGAACAGGGTTTCTGGGAGCAATTCCACATACGTCGCTGTGAACTCAGGGGTAGGGGCACTGAATTTTGACAAACTGCTGTTTAATTGGATGTAGTTTAATTTAGAATAGTTCCTAGCTGTTACAGGTTTTGCATGTTTTTTTCCAAACAGCTTTGTGATCAGACCTCACCAAAGAAGATATGATGGGGGTGGGGGGGGGCAGGTGCAGCATCTCTTATGCTGGTTTTGAGAAGGAATAAGAGGTCAAGTACAATTAGGTTTTTCGTGGCTCAGAAAGTGAGACACAGGCCATATCAAAGTAGCCTGTAGGCTACTGAGTATAAGGACAATTGTGCTGATCTATCAGGATAGTTGAAGGATTTAAGGCTTTTATTGATTTATTTTTTGGAGGGGGGGGGGTTCTTTTCCAAGCCTGCATCTAGTAGACATAAATATAAAGCTCATTAACAAACATACTAACCATCATGGCACCAATCCAGACATCTTTATGTTTGCATCTCTCTCTGTCTTGGCACATTTACATGGCCTTCTGTGAACTCTTGTATACCTGCTCATCATGCCTGTCATAGCATATGTTACATCAAATAGTCAAAATGAACAGGGGAGGGATAGCTACATCTAATACATTTACAGCCTCAAGAAAGCAAAGCAACAAGGTAACTGATTCTATGTGCAATACTGTAGTTACAGGGCTAATAAAAGTCTGTATCTAATTTTAAAAGTATTTAAGTGTGAGCTTTTTAGTCACAGATAAGCAATTCAACACCTCAGTCAGAAATCGCACACCTGGAACTACACTTTTGGGCTAAAACAAAAACAGTTCATATTCAGAAGTATCTTAAAATCATACTTAGCAATGGCAGCTAACAAAAACTGAAGGAATCAAATGAAAATTTTCAAATGAAACTATTACCAGAGACAAAGGAAGCAAAAAATCTTCATACTCCAACATAAATATGGATGGAGTGTCATAAATAGCATAGGTTAGAGTGAGACTTGCTAAATCTAGATTGTTTAGCATCACTTGAGCACTAAAACCAGCCATCTTACATTAAGAGGGCTTCCCTACACCCTTGTGACAGAAATTTGAAGCTCAGGACCCATCTGAGTTGGACATTGCTGGAATAAGGCTCTGTGTGGGGCTTTCCTATAGGTAGTTTTTGTGATCTGGCAAAGATCCAAGACATGCAGGGGGATGTTAATGAAAGGGCACAATGCAAAGTTGTCAGTCCAGTCCCTGAAGTAAGGTTGTATGCGTACAAAACAGAACAAGGGGCACTTTTGCTCTACACGCCAAACTTATTGCCTAAGCAGCTAATCAAGTACAGCCATCAGCTACTGGGTCGTGTAAGTTTTCAGAAAATTTGACCTATCATAAAGTATAAGTTTTGAAATCCTCAGCTGAAAAACTATGTAAAGAAATTCAGGAGGTCTGTATAATATGCCTGCAGTCTAACCAGACGTTAAAAAAACCCTCAGTTGCAGACAGTACCAGTTTCAGAGGGAGCATGGTACAGTGTACAGGTAGATTTTGCAGGACCTCCTCCAGTAGCAAAAGGGGGTTACCGATACTTGTTGGTAGTGATAGACACTTTTACCAAGTGGGTGGAAGCTATTCACACTAAGGACATGACAAAAACTACAGCATCTGTATTATGAAATAATATTTTCTCTCACTGGGGATGGCCTCAGATCATTGAATCTGACAATGGTACAGGTTATGAAAGAAGTGTATAACCTGTTAGGGATACAGCAGAGATTCTACATTCCATATCACCCACAGTCTAATGGAATAGTAGAAAGAATGAATAGGACCATTAAGGAGAGACTTACTAAAGCTTGTATGGAGAAGGGACCTAACTGGGCCATGCATCTGCCAGCTATTTTGCTGGGAATAAGAGCATCACCTAATGCTAAGTCAGGAATGTCACCTTTTGAGTTAATGACAGGAAGAAAAATGCCATTGAAGTTTCCTTTTGACCCATCTTTGGGTTCACAGACTTCTTATTTTACAGTGACACAGCACCAGGTCTGGTTACAAGCTTTGCAGGAATCCATCAATAACATGATTATGTTTCATGCAGGCAGGATGTAAAAAATGTTAGGAGATCCAGCTGACATTGTACAGTTGAAACAGGGCCAACAGGTCATGCTAAAGCTATTTGTGTCCAGAGAATGTTTTTCTTCCAGTTGGGAAGGGCCATACACTATAGTCAAACAGGTAGGGCCTCTAGTGTAGCAAATCAAGAGGAGTGATAAGAACCACAGAGATGGGAAATGTAAAATTGTATGCATCGATCAATTAAAGCTTGTTAAAAGTGCAGATGAAAATCCAAGAAAATGATACTGCTTTTTATGCTTTACAGGTCATTATACAGAACTTATTGCCTGCTTTGGATTTTTTAAATATAGTCTTTTGAAATGGCCATCTGTCAACAGCAGCCATCCAGCCTTGCACAAGAGATGGGTGAGGGGTGGATTGGAAGGCCTAATTGTACAAGGGACACAACAAAGGACAATGGAACTGTAGGGAGGCCTTTCCAATACCTCAGCAGTGACTTGGGACGATGGAGTGTAGAGCTCACCTTGCTATTGTTGCTTGGCTTGACTGTATACTTTGCAAGGTCTGGGATGCTTCATTCATCTAGTACAACTGGACAACAGGCAGAAGAACTACACCTGAAGATGGCAAGTGACTGTGAAACAGTTTATGTGCCAGAGAATAAAACTTTTTACAGCTTATTGTTTTTTTTTACTCTTCTTTAGATATAATAGAGTATCAATGGCATAGAAATAATAACACTTTGTTTGCATGGAATGTTATAAATGTTACAGACTTTTTAGTAGACAAACAGCTTGCCAGTAGAATGTACATTGATTTGTCTCAAACCTCTGAAGGCGTATTTTCTTTAGGACTGATACAAGTGTATAAGTCAGATGCAGGTTTGTATTCATGCAAGGTAGTGACATTACAATATAAAGTTTTACAAGTTGAGTTTTGGGTTCAGATTATATCTCCAAAGCATCAATGGGCAAAGAGGGAAGTCCTAAAAATGGGAAGACTGGTATCCACCTTATAATACATTTACTAAGCTTCAGCTTACCTATGCACATGCTTTCAATTTATCCCAATGTTGGATTTGTGTGCATATGCCAGTGGCAGGGAAAGGTATCCCTCTAGTATCAGTTTCAATTACTCTTCAGGAAATAGCCACCATGCCAGACAGGGTATATAATAAAGAAGGAAATGAAATGAACGGTACAATATTTGAGGAAATCAATGTTAATAGTACCCAATATTTAACTCTGTGGTCAACAGGGAAAGATTTAATTTGCTATAAGACAGAGGATAATGATGTACCAATTCCTAAGGTAAAAAACATAGGCAATAGTCAGTGTAATTTTACTATTACAGCGTTTAGAGATGGGGAAGAAAGATATGTGGGATTAACAGTTTATACTTTGTCTAACTTGACTGAAGACTCACTGAAACAAATTGAAATGGTATATGGCATTTTTTATGCTACTCCCGGAACAACAGCGTTGGCATTCTAACTATGCATTAAGGCATATGTATTATGTATGTGAAAACAGAGCCTATAAATGGCTACCACCAAGTTGGTATGGCTCGTGTTATATAGGATATGTAATTCCAGCCATAAGACATTTTAAAGAACTACCTGGTTCAATTTTGTTTGTGTCTTTCGGCTTTTCCCGGTTAGGGGTCGCCACAACAGCACTCCGGTCTGCTAATGATTGGTAATTGATTTTTACATGCCGAGTTACCAGCCCTGATGCACAACCTTCAATGAAGTTACACCCATTCACGCATGTCTCCACGCAGAAGCCGCTCTAGCTGAGAATCGAACCGGACAGCGTCTTACTGTGAGGCGACAATGCTACCGCAGCACCACTACCACGGGTATGTTTCAGAAATCACAAAGTCAAGAGAGACCTGAATACTGACTTTCAGGATAAGGTACAGGTTTTAAATACATCACATATACATCAGAATTTAGATTTAAAGAGTCTGAAAGCTATGGATTTAGGTGATGGGGTAATAGCTGGAGCAGGTATATTTCCTGCATATGGAGCTGTTAAAGCCATTTGGGAACTGTGCAAGTTAGCTAAGTTACTGGAGGTTTTGGCCAATAGTACCTTTGAAACCATAAAGGATATCACTTTGGAAATTACCATGATGTGTATGGTGATCTTCCAGAACCGTATGGCCCTTGATTACCTGCTGGCATGCCATCTTTGTGGGTTAATTGGGATGGAATGCTGTAATTATATACCAGATAAAAGTGAATCTATTCAGACGCATTTGCAGATTATGAGTGAGGTAATGACTAAGGTGCAAAGTATTAGTGACACCTCGTAGACAAATTGGTTTACAAGCCTATTCCAGGGTTGCAGTGGGGCAGTTTTAAAATATCTTCTAGTAGTCATATTGATTTTAATAGCATTAAGCATTATAATATCACTCTGTAGACTTTGTCTTGCCAAGTTTCTACTGGCAGGTAGCATGAAGCCCATATGTTCAAACCAGATTACGGTGGTTGGTCATACAGACATGATACATCTGTAAGGTAACTACAGAAGTAGGTCCCTATAGACTTTTGTCAGGGACCTCAGGGTCATCTGTTAGATCAGGGATTTTCATTGTAAAGTAGTTATTAGACATTAGACAGGCTAAAGAATAAAACAGGCCTAGAAATGGTGTTTCATTTATGCATACATTTTAGAAAAGCAGAAAGAAAGAATCTTCCACTGAATGTTGACCTTGCTGGCTAAGCATGAGATAACAGTTTCTCAAGGGAAGACTGCAGACAGTTCTTGTTCTGTTCTTTTCTCAAGGGAAGAATCAAGAGATAATGTAATGGCCAGGCAGCTGTGAGGCTACAAAACAAGACATAGCCCGAGAACCAAGGTTAGGTGTGTGAATGTAGTCTATAGAGGAAAATTACTGGGCTGAAAGGATATAATATGTGATGTACAGGATAGCTGTCAGTCAAGTCTGATGCAAGACTTGTTCAGATGTAAGACTGGTTTAGATGAAGATATGATATTCATGCTTATAGTTATGCTATATGTGTATTTCTGGTTATGCTGATTTGAATATGCTGCTATAACACATATCTGCTGCTTCTATTGGATGTTACACACTGAAATAAAACTCTTTAAATAAAATGAAAACTGTGATTTTTTTACACACATGCCAGTGTTTCAGTGAATAAACCCCTAAGGCAGAACACCTCAAAACCAAATGTTCTGGTCATAGGAGCTTCCATAGTGAAACACACAGATCCCCCCCTTACCAGGCTCAACAAGGAGAAGGTCACGGTCAGCTGCCTGTCAGGTGTCAGAATCCATCAAATCATGTGCACACCCAAATCACTCAACAATTACCATTATAACTCTATCATAGTACATGTTGAACGAATGACTTGAGCATACCTCCCTGGCCAATATGAAGAGAGACATGACTGAAGTCTCAGATTAAGTGTCCTAGGCAGGTATGTCCCTAGCCCTAAGCAGCATTCTTCACCCAGGATGATGCCACAATATAAACAAAAAATGATTGACTTCAACAATTGGCTTAGCTTCTGGTGCAATCCAGGGAGATCCAATGTCTGTCAGCCTGGAAAGACATGGTCGATAGACCACACTGCTTTGCAGGAGATGGTCTTCACCTGTCTCCTCTAGGCTTTCAAATACTGGCAAAGATGTTCGCCTCCCTCATAGTGCCTTTTTTAAGCAACAGTAAAACAAAACTTCCAAAGTAAAAATATCCACTACAGACAAACTCAAGGTTATGCTGCTTAATGCTAGGAGTCTAAATAGGAAACAGCACTCCCTGGAAGCTCCCCTCACCTTGGAAGATGCTGATGTCTGTACAGTCACTGAGATTTGGTTTAAGGCTGTAGAGAGCATCACGGCCAAGCAAGGCTACAATGCCTTCCACACATTCAGAGTGCAAAACAAGAGTGAAAGAACCAAAGCTGGAGGTGTATCCATCTTCATTAGATCCAAATACACCTCTAGACTGGTTAAGCAATATGACTCTCTTGAGCTACTCCAGGTCCAAATAACTATAGGTAAAACACCCTACCCCATCAGGTCCCCCACCATGAGCCATGGGAAGCACACTGCCTACCTGGACTTGCTTGAGTCACTCACTATACAGCCAAACACCTTCATCATGGAAGATTTCAACTATACTTCTATAGAGTGGGCGACTTACTCAAGTACAAGCTTATCACCCTGAGGTTCCTGGAATTTGTTAAAATCAATGTTCTGGAACAGTCTGCACCCCCTCAAGCGGATCAAATGTACTGGACTTAGTACTCACCAATATGGGTGGTCAGTGCACTACCCCCTGTGTTCTGCCTTCCCTAGAAAGGTCAGACCATAAATCTGTCTCATTCAAAGTAAAGATCAGACCTGACACCTCCAGAGAAGGAATAAAAATGAGAAATTTCTCCAAAACAAACTATAGCCTAATA
Organism: Protopterus annectens; assembly: GCF_019279795.1. Taxonomy (NCBI): domain Eukaryota; kingdom Metazoa; phylum Chordata; order Ceratodontiformes; family Protopteridae; genus Protopterus; species Protopterus annectens. The sequence goes on from NC_056749.1 coordinate 405,902,958, forward strand.
AGTGTTGGTTTGAAAAGTTTCAAACCCCCTGCTAACACAGCCAACAATGACTCCTATGCAAAGGAGGACACAAATGCCATGTATAACCACTACAACAACTCTATTGACTTTGCTGTACCTGATAGGATCAAAACTAAGTCCTCCTGTAAAAACAAGCCATCCTGATGGACCATTAATATAAACAGGTTATATAACAAAAGGAAGAAACTGTTACTTAAGAACAAGTGGGAACTTAATCAGCAGAGAAAGAATACCCTCCACAGCTTGAACAAGCAAATCAGATATTTAGTAAAGTCCTCTAAAGCTAGTTATAAGGCTAAATTAGCGCCCTAGCTAAAGACAACCATAAGGCATTCTTTAGCTACGTGCAAAAACTAAAAGGGAATGTCCAGCTGTGTGTCGAACTCATAGTGGATGGTATCACTCACACTGACCCTGAGGAAGCTGCCAACCTGTTAGCTGACATATGTGGCACAAACTTCAACCACCTGTCCCCACCAACCATACCCCAAAGCATTCCTGACACCTGCCCTCTCCCCAGCATCTTCAATGAGCAGGTCATATCTGCAATCTCCAAGACGAAATACATGGCCTCTGTGGGACCAGATAACATCCCAGGCTGCTTACTAAACAACCTAAAACATGACCTAGCAGATCCATTTGGCACTCCCTTTAACCACAGTCTGAGTACTGGTTTTGTTCCAGCAGAGTGGAGAACAGCAACTGTAATCACATTGCACAAAGGGGGTCCATCAACTGACCCTGGGAACTATAGACCCATAAGCCTAACCAGCCTTATCTGCAAGGCCATGGAAAGAATCATCATGGACCTTATCAACAAGGACATAAACCTGGTGGACTTCTTCGAGAATATCACCAAAGCCCTGGATGAAGGCAAAGCAGTACATACTGCCTATCTTGACGTAGCCAAGGCTTTCACTACAATCCTCCACTCAAGTATCATCGAGAAACTCTCTCTGCTGGAACAAATGTATGTTCATTAATACAACAGATTTGTGAAAAACAGTATGTAGACCAAGAAACTTGCATCTGTTTGGAAAAAGAAGCATTTGAGGAAGAGCAAAACCATAAACAGCAAAACCTAGAGATTTTTGAAAAGTATAAAAAAGAAATATGGACATGGGAAAGAAAGAGAGATTTGATATGGTGCAATATTTATGCAAAGGTGAAAGCCAAATTAATCAGTATAAAGAAGGTAGCCCCAAAGATATTCAAAGTGAAATATAGGCAAAGGCATCCAGATATGGAAAATTTCACAATAAAAAATAATACCCCAAAAGGGTATGTAGAAAAGAAAATTAGTGAAGTAGAAGTTAAAAAAAATAGAAGTTGAAGTTATGGAGTGCCTGCAAAGTGATGGACTTGGTGTAGAAGGTCTAACACAGGTTACATTACAGCGTGATGGAACAAGTCCCCAAAGTAAGGAGAAACAGGAAGATCAAGAGATGTCTGAAGAAGAAATATGGACATGGGAAAGACAGGAAACTAGTATAAACATTCACTTGAAGCTGGACAGGAAGGGAAGGAACAGGAAACTGTGGAAACTCTGCCACAGTCAATGTTGAGGAGTGGTAGACCAATGAGTTCCCATATGACAGAGCAATGGATGCCACAGGATGAAATTGAAGAGAATGTACATAGAAAGATGCTATAGAACTTTCTATAGAATGCCCACAGGAAATGGAAAACAAAAACATGTGCCCTCAGTTTAGAAGAAAATGAGCTAAGAGAAGAGTTGCTTGATTAAATAGAGCTAGAATCAATGAAAGAAATAGACTGCAGAAGGTCAATAAAACCCAAAAAGTCAGAAGTTTGATAAAACAAATGAACACAGTAATTAGGATTGTCATTAGAGATCCATGTGCTATAACAGAATTAAACAGGATATATTACTGTGCAGCTAAATTAATAACCGATAAAGTACTACCACAAGAACACAGGATAGTGAGAGAAAGGAAGGGGAGAAATCGCATACCATCATGGAAGTATCAAACAGAGAAAACTATAAAGCAATTAAGATAAGAAGTGTCACTGTTAGGAGAGTGTACAAAAGGGAACAAATCACCAAAAATACTTAGAAAGACAGATGTGATAAAAGCAATGTGCAGTATTACAACAGATCAGGAGCTATCATGCACTATTGTAAATAAACTATAAATCTCAGTACAGCCGGAAAAACTTAGAAGATATGCAGATAAATATAAAGGAAAAATACAAAATAAGCAGTTTATTGATGACCCAAAAATGTTTTATAGAGAACTGGGAAATAAGGTAAAAGGAAGTGAAAGACCACCAAAAAAAGAAGAAATAGATATATTTTAGAGAATTATTTATGAAGATCCTGTGGAACATAACACAGATGCTAAATGGATAGAAGAAGTAAAAGAAAAAAATAAGAAGTTTAAAGGTACAGAATATGAAGATCACTATGTGTCCAAAGTGGTAAAGAAAGCCTTTTACATTGTGCACCTCATGAGTAAGGGCATCGCATCCAAGACCAGGGATGTTATAACTCCTCTGTACTCCACCCTCATCTGACTACAAATAGAATACAATGCTCCCTTTTGTATGTGCCTCACCAGACACCTGCAGCAGCTAGAGCAACCACAGAGGTTCCTGAGCAAGAGAATTCAGGGACACCAAAACATGACCTGCATAGAAAGACTGAAAGCCCTGGTGCTGTACTCTGTGTCCTACAGGCTGCTGATGGGTGATCTGTGGCTTGCCTACAGAGCAGTCTCTCACCCTGCCCTAATGGAAATGCAGCACTTCCGTAAATCAAACGGGGCAAGAGTCACTCAGTCCAGAAATTTCTACCTAGCCTGTGACTTAAACAAAACATGCTGGAGAGACAGATATGTCTCCCAGAGACTGCTGCTTCTCTGGAATAAACTCCCAATTCATGTTAAGCAGAGCGCCTCAATGACCCTATTTACGAGCAACCTGGACAACTAGATGGGAGACAGTAAATTCACCCCTGAGATGGCATCTTTGTCCCTCATTGACAGGGGCAGCCAGTGCTGATCATAGATTCACTCTGCAACAGTCAAACCATTTCACAATGGTTAATTAGGGAACACAGGTATTACATGACTAGGTCTGTAAAGGCCCTAGCGTCATTAGCCTAGTAACCTACAATGAACCAATTAGAAACTTTCTTGCTTTGTTGAAATAATTTTATTGAGACAATGAATGCATAGTATGAACCTTGGCAATAAAACAATATCACATTAGCATGCCAGACCCAAAAGACAATGTTTGCAAATGTTTCACCCTCATATGCTCCCACTTTGTTTCAGGTGATGCCAGATACCCACTTTAACCCTGGTTGATAATGCCTATATGGAACCCACACAGCATGGCTAAACTGCCGTTTTTAATTTCTCCAAGTCTTTTGGGTTTCTAATACCATGACGGGAATGGACCCCATTCCTAAGTCAAAGTATGATTAAAGTTCATGAAATTAGTATTGTTTCACTCTTTGATGTTATCCAAAAGTGCTCTTCGCAGCACCCACAATGTGCCTAGTAATGACTCCTTCTGCAATTCGTATAGTGTTACATGAATTGGTAACATATCTAAATACAATTGTAAATTCTTTTTTATAAGACCAGTTGCTCCTACTACTATTGGAACTGTCTGGGTATCTTTCTTCTACATTTGGTGAGCATGAAGCACCCTTCTTGTTTTAATATCCAATCTATCTTAACACTTTTTGGGGCCAGTCAATTACTCTAAAACTATAAGTTAGGACAGGAAGAGAAAATTGATTTATAGCTTGGATCTTGTTCCTAGGTGTCAATGCTGTTTTCACGATTAATTTAAGTCTTCTAAAGTACTCCTTACTAAGCTTTATTCGCATTTGTTCATGTTTTATTGCTGATCCTTCATCAATTCCCAAGTATTTATACACCCCTCCTTGCTCAAGTTCTTTTATATCAGTCTTGTCTCAAACTGATGTTTTCCTGGTGCTGCAATTTTCCTTTTTCAAAGGTTGCTTTTGCACATTTATCAAGACCAAATGACATTCCAGTATCATCTGAAAAAGTTTTGACAACCTGCAGCTGTGCTTTCAGTTCATCTGATGAGTTATACAATTTTAAATCATCAACAAAGAGAAGATGAGAAGTCATTAGACTTTGTTGCTTTCTAGAAGCCAATTATAGCCATGACCTAACCTGTTAAGTAAACAGCTTAATGGATTAATGGAAAGGCAAAATAGCAACGGTGACAGGGAGTCACCCAGGAATATCCCCCTTTGGATTTTTATCCCTGAGATAATAATCTGTCCTTTATCATGGTTTAATTGCAAAGTGGTCTGCCACTGTTTCATGGTTACTGTAATGTAATCAATCAGTGTAGGATGTACCTTATACATTTTTAAGCACTCTTTTATCCATGAATGTGGGATACTATCAAATGCTTTTTTATAGTCAATCCATGCCATACTTAGATTCTTCTCTTTCTTACAGTTTTCCACTATAAATTTATTTAACAACAAATGATCCTTTGTTCCATATGACTTTCTTTTATTGCCCTTTTGTTCTACTGCCATAATTGAGTTTTCTTCTAAATGACTATAAACTCTGTCAGCGTCAATCCCCATGTATAGTTTATACGTCATCAGAAGACAAGTTATTGGTCTATAATTTTTTAGGGTAGCTTGCAGGCTCACTCTTAAGTAAGAGCATTGTTTTTCCTGTTGTTAAGTAGTGTGGTGTCTGTTCAGGGTGTGCATATAAATAGTTCTTACTCATGGCTAGATCCTCGTGTAAAGAAGTTAATACTTTAAGCCAAAAATTAGGTACTGCATCTGGGCCTGGGGTTTTCCAATTTGAGGCTTTTCACAACTTTGTTTCAATCTCTCTGGCTGTTATTTCATCCCATTTCATATCCTGTACCTTTAAACTTCTTATTCGTTCTTTTACTTCTTCTAGCCATTTAGCATCTTTGTTATGTTCCACAGCATTTTAATAGATAGATAACTTCTCCAAAATGTATCTACTTCTTCTTTTTTCGGCGGTCAATCAATTCCTTTTACCTTATTTCCCAATTCTCTATAAAACTTTTTTGGGTCATCAGTAAATTGCTTATTTTGTGCTTTTCCCTTATATTTATCTTCATATCTTCTGAGTCTTTCCGCCTGTTTTGAAATTTTTAGTTTGTTATCTCCAATAGTGCATAATAGAGCATGGTCTGTTCTAATACTGCGCATTGCTTTAATCACATCTATCTTTCTTAATATTTTTATTGATCTGTTCCCTCTACTGTAACCTTCTAACAATGACACTTCTTGTCTTAGCTGCTAGCTAAACTGTTTTAATTTCTCCAAGTCTTTTGGGTTTCTAATCCCATGATGGGAATGGACCCCATTCCTAAGTCAAAGTACGATTAAAGTTCATGAAATTAGCATTGTTTCACTCTTTGATGTTAGCCAAAATTGCTCTTCGCAGCACCCGCAATGTGCCCAGTAATGACTCCTTCTGCAATTCATACGGTGTTACATAAATTGGTAACAAATCTTAATACGATTGTAAATGCTTTTTTATAAGACCAGTTGCTCTTACTACTATTGGAACTGTCTGGGTATCTTCCTTCCACATGGCTCTCGTTTCTGCCTGCAGATTGAGGTATTTTATGACTTTGTGGCTCTCTGTACGCAAGACACTGTAGTCACTAGGTGTGGTGATTTCAATGATCAATGCTACTTTTGTCTTCTTTTCTTGGACCACTATATCTGGTTTTCTAGCATCTATCGTTTGGACTGTTGGAATTGGGTGATCCCATGTGATGTAAACTTCATCATTTTCTATGATTCTCTGTGGCTCATGTTTCCAGTGCTTTTCAGCCACTTCAATACCATAATGTTTGCACAATCTCCAGTCTAACAATCTCGCCACATTATTATGCCTTTCAGTATACAGTCCCTCTGCCATAAGAGAGTCGCAACCAGCAATAAGGTGTGTGACTGTTTCCAATTCGGTTCCACAAAACCTACATATATCTGTTTCTCCCACATGTTCAATAGACTTAATAAACCAACGTGTACGTAGCCCACTATCTTGGGCTGCAAATATTAATCTTTCATTTCTTGATGTAATTTCAAATGTCCTTAACCATTCCTGCATTTGTTCTTGATCAACATGAGGCTCTTCCAGACGTTTTCTATACTTGCAACTATATTTATGTTTTTTCTACATTTCTTGCCTTCTCATCTGATCCTTCACCTTATATTCTTTCTTTTGTTTTTTTGACACATTCAGTTGCTGCCTGATTTTTATCCACTTCTGGTTTGATTTCATTCCTGCTTGATGTCGATATGCTTCTGCTAAATTAAGCAGAGATGTCATCTTAGATTTATTCTCCTCATGTTTCAAAACTTTCGCCACATTTGGATCTTGTGAGGTCAGTAGATATGTGTGGAGTCCCACGATTGCAGATCTATACATGTAATCAGTTTCATGGAGGCCCATCCCTCCTTCAGAATGGGGAATATATAATCTTGTATACATTGATTTTTATAAATCATTTGGTGAGCATGAAGCATCTTTCTTGTTTTAATATCCAATCTATCCAACACTTTTGTGGGACCAGTCAATCACTCCAAAACTATAAGTTAGGACAGGAAGAGCAAATTGATTTATATCTTGGATCTTGTTCTTAGGTGTCAGTGCTGTTTTCAGGATTAATTTAAGTCTTCTAAAGTACTCCTTACTAAGCTTTTTCACATTTGTTCATGTTTTATTGCTGATCCTTCATCAATTCACAAGTATTTATACACCCCATCTTGCCCAAGTTCTTTTATAGCACATTCTTGCCCCAAACTGATGTTTTTCTGGTGCTGCAATTTTCCTTTCTCAAAGGTTGCTTTTGCACATTTGTCAAGACCAAATGACATTCCAATATCATCTGAAAAAGTTTTGACAACCTGTAGCTGTGCTTTCAATTCCTCATCTGATGATCTATACAATTTTAAATCATCGACAAAGAGAAGATGAGAAGTCATTATACTTTGTTGTTTTCTAGATGGCCCCCTGTTGTAGAAGGAAGTAGTAGTCCAAAAAAACGACAAAAATTGATAGGCCAAAGAAGAGCCATAAAGATGACAGAGTGGACTATTGAGGATAAGAAATAAATTATGTATTGTTACTATTATGTAAATAGCTAAACTGCAGTGTAACACCTCCCATGTGCAGTCATACAGCAAGTATTTGGGGTGCTGAAGACCCATTTTTACTGGCTGGATATGGCTGGGGGGACACTGTAGTATATCTTTGCTACAACCTGGAAGGTGTTTATAGCATGTTGTTTACTTTACTTCACATCAAAATATCTACAGAATGGCAATGAAACGTAGTGCCACTACATCAGCCGCACTTCAAGTAGTGATCATTTTCACTTTCAACCAAACATCTCCATGGGTAGGGAATTTGCTTTTATGGTCATCTGAACATTGAAATATGGGCGAAATTCATGTTGGACAATTTAATTGCCATGTAGTACCCTACAAGTGACACAGATGCATACAGCTGCAGTGACCTGAATATAAAGTACAGAAGAGGGGAACAGTTATGGTCAGTGAATTGATATACTACATTCACCTGTGTCACAAGTGGCCTGGGTTTGTCTATCATCTTAGGTCTTAGGGCTGACGGGTTTGGAGGAGTAGCAGCAGAGGAGCTGTTAATCTTTCTAAGTGGACGAAGGAGACTCATCCTCTCATGTACTGGCCTCTAACACTGTATGGGAGTCTGTACGTGTAACATAATACAACTGTGATTCTATACATGTTTGCTCTGCTGTGGTAATACACACATAAGAATGCTTCACAGCCTTACTGTGAGGCCATCTATGGGAAATTATGAGTAGATGTATTGAAAACAATTGTCCTTGCTATTGCCACTGCATGAAGATTCGTCCTTCTATAGTGTGTGAAGGAGGACAGAGACAAGCATTTGTTTTGATATGCAACTTTGTAAACTGAGGCACCGGGCTCCCATTTCATAATTTAATGTGGGCATTTTTGATAGAAAATAAAAACAGAACCTACTTCCAAATTCAACAGTATAATTTGACCTCTTACACAACACAGCTGGTTATGTGCAGAGAATCAGTCATGAAAGGGATTTTTAAATGTGCAATTCTGATAATTAGACATGGGATTTCCTTTTCTTGTTCACCATTATACTTAGATTAAACTCTGAGTAAAGACACATTTCATTTGCTTTAATCTTAAGGTTTGTTGACTTATGCACCAAATCAACTTCAAAATGGCAATAAGAGAGACTTTAGACGAAGTAACTTTGCAATTGCCTCTCCTCGGAACATCACCCACTACCTCCTCTTCTTCCATTTAGAGACCTTTGTAAATGGGGTTGTATGATCATGTAAAGTATAGACACTTCATATTGTTTTTCAAAGATTCATAATAATAGGTTTTACAAGGTAGAGTCAGTCCATAGACCATACTCACTTTGCCAGTACCCACTCTCACAGTGTACCCCCTGCCTTCAGGAGGGGAAAAAAAGTTCAGCCTAAGATGACTTTGTGGGCACCTATTCAATTCTCAAGGTTTATCTTAAAGAAATAGAGGGTACTATTTTGTTTTATATGTAAGGGCATGTTATTACAGAGATGCAGGAAGTAATGAGTAATAAATCTGTCCCTCGGGATGCCTCATGTATTTTTTAATGCAAATTCAAGTTTTGCATAGGAGTGTTCGTACAGCCATTTCTTTTTGTGGAAGTATAGAAAATCAAGTAGAGTTGAGCCTTTAAGAGCACAGAATGCTAGATATAAGTCACTGCACGGGGGTTTATAACAGACAGAGTACAGGGACAGAGCTTCAAGTCTGTCTTGAAAGCTAAGGATCTTTAGTCCTGTGGTGTTTTTAGTTAGGCACTTCTGGGTCTTTTGACTTTGTGATGTGTTTGGATAGATAAATACTAGAAGAGACACAATATTCTATAACTGATCTGATCAGGGTAGAGTATAGAGCAATGTTATGCTTTATTTTGACCTGGCTGTCAGTTATTAATTGGGATAGATATAAAGATTTGCTATGTGGTGAACAGTGTTCATTGTTCATTGTTTTAATATATCAAGCTCAAAGTGTAAATAGGCCTTCAAAGAGCTTGCCTCCAGTATATCCAGGATCAGATACTCAAATTCCTACCCAATTGTCCATTTCTCTTATAAATTTAGTAACCAAATCCTATTTTCTTATTCTAAATGGTATTAAATTCCACCTTTAAATGATAAGGAGTTGTCACTGAAGGTGCTCAAATCTCTGGAGATCCTGTCAGTGTGGAGTGTTATGCTGACCGAACAGTAAGCTAGTGTCGAGATCTTTGACAATGTTACACTTCTTTACATTTAATGTAAGCCTTTATTAATACACCATTCAATTGTATGGGTTAACCCTTGCTCTAGTAAAACAGTATCAGATGATGACAAATCCAGTTTGCAGTCACTAACTGACTAAGGAAGCAATATGTCTGGGTTAGTGATTTGGATATCTGAGATGTACATGCTGAATAGATGGTGTCCCTGCAACTTTTTCCATTCTGGGGTGACACCTGCAACTTTAACTACATATTTTCTGTCATCCAGGTTGCTATTCATCTTATAGCAAAAGTGTCTACATTTAGGCCTTTAAGCATATTTACAATTTTAGCATGGGAAATAGTGCCAAAGACCTTGGCCAGATCCAGATATGTTGTATGAGCTGAATGGTTTCAGTCTAAAGCTCCAGTGGTTTTCCTGAAGAAATTTACTAAATTAAGAAGATGTCATCCTCCTTTGAAAAAAATTGTATTGTTTTGGATATAGAGCAGTAGACCAGTTTATTAATGGAATTATTAAAATTAGATATAACAAGTTCCATGGCTTTGAAATTAAGATTGTTAAGATCTGAGAAGATGACCCTTTACAGAGCGGCAGAATGATAGTCATTTCCATACCTCAGGAACATACCCCGTAGGGCTGTTCTTACGTTGAACAGCTTTAGGAAGGGTTAAAAGATAGTGTGTTTGGTGCTATTTATTAAGCAACCAATTATATAGTTGGGACCCTTAGAGATAACATTTTTAGCTTTAGAGAGTACAGTTATGACATGTTTCATAATTATCTGGGGGAGGGAGAAGGGACTTGAGAATTTGTGAAACTTCAGCAACTGCTTCTGGTATAACATTGGCATTAAATGTATCTGCAAGTTTATTAGCAATGTGTTTAGGGTCAAAGTGAGCAATACCCTTATGAATTAGTTTGGAGCATTGCTGGGTGTTATTTCTTGATCAACTGATGTAGATGAAGAAGGATTTGTGATTTTTTTTTTTTGCTTCAGGTGCTAATTTTAATTTATGTTCCACTTTGATTTTCTTTATAACAATTTTAAGATTTTTGCTGATCCTTTTTATAGAGTCTTTTGATGTGAGTAGAGTATGCTTTATTACAGACAAGGCATTCCAAGAAGATGATTTATTTTCATTTTCCAATATATTTGGTTCTGATTGGGAGGGATTGGTTTATGCCCTTTCTTAGATGAGAGTAAAATCCATTGACATACGTGGCAGCACAGACTAAATGTGGGCTGAAAATCTTGCAGATGAATTTTGAGATCTCATCTTCTAATTGTAAAAGAGTTTTTAAAATTCCTGAATTTTGATGTGTTTATTGTGGTGAGTTTAGATGCTCTAAAGGAGACTATGATAGATTTGTGATCAGATTTGACCAGAGATGAGGATACTATTGGTGCACTATGAGTAGGTGTGATGTTAATGACCGCAAGGTCAAGAAGACTATTTGTGCAAGGGAGTTAGCATTTACTAAGTCTAGAAATCTTTGGGCACACCTAACTTTTGTGGTAAAAGTGCTCCATTTAATCGATAGATAGCTGAAATCAGTAGGGCGTTTTTATTTAAGAGTAGTTCAGTAAACACATTTACAAATCTTTTTGTAGTCCTCCAAGGATGGAACGTGCCTGTGGCAGGCATTGAATTGATACATTGTTTTGTTTCTGGGTAATTTGAAGTTCAGTAAGCTAATAACAGCCAAAACGGAAAAAACACCTTGAAGCAAACTACAAACCAAACACACAAAATTGAGGCAGCGCTAAAGTCCACAAAAGAGCACAACAGAATGAGAAGGTGAAGAACATGAATTTTAATAAAGCAGTCTTAATGATGCAGTGTCTTTAAGAAGTGTGTTACAACTGCGTGCTGGAAAACTGTAAAAATTCATCAAGAGATGCATTTTATCTATTGGTTTTAAACGTGATTTTATTAGATGTTTGTTCTTGGCTGATTTCTATGGTCTAATCAGTATTTCTTATTTAATGTGTTCATAGGTTCATAGTTAGGTACTAGGCCATTGGCCCTAGGGCCTATATAAGCCTAGCCAAAAAGGTACCCTGGCTTTTGCCACCCAAGAAAATTATTTTCCTGTGCCCCTGTTGAGCAGAGCCACAGAGTTGATCCCTGGGGTGAATTTCCTATTTCCTATCCAATCATCAAGATTTTTCTTGAAGAGTGCTAATGAGGAGCTTTGTTTGATATAGATAGGCAATTTGTTCCAGAGTATGGAAAGTCTCTGGGACATGAATCTATCCCTCCAGCATGTTCTGTTTATTGTGGTGACAAGGTCTAGGTCTCTAGAGCGTGTAGCTCAGAGGGATTGGGATTTCTTTAAGTGGAGCATGTCCAACAGCTCTTGGTTTGACATAGCTTTGTATGTTAGGCAGAGATCACCTCTGAGTAGGCGATATGCGACGGAGTAAAGCTGGAGTTTGAGACGGCCTGCGTGGGGCATCTGTTTGAAGCCGGTAATCCTCTTTGTGAGGTATTTCTGTGTCTTTTCCAATCGTTGTAGATATCTTGTGAGGTACATACCAAAAGGGGCTTTGTACTCTATAATGGGTCTAATGAATGATGAGTAGAAGGGAACAATGACCTCTTTTTTTCCTGGATGAGAAACCTTTTGTGATGAGGTGTGCCACGTTGAAGGATTTCCTGAGTATTGTGGTGATGTGATTATCAAAGGAGAGACTACTATCTACTACTTCTATTGTTTTAAAATAGAATGATTATTTTTGCTAAATAGGTTTTTAATGATTCATTAAGATTAATCACATGCTTGTTACCTGATTATTATTTAATCATGTTTAGTCATTTTTTTACAAGAAGTTCTGATGAAGTCCTTGTGTATATATGGGATGAAAACACTTAACTTCTTTGTATGTGTATGTTTTATTAAAATTCGTGTTCTTCACCTTCTCATTTTAAGGTGCTGTTCTATGAAATCTAGTGGTGCCTCAGTTTTGTGTGTTTTGTTTGCAGTTTGCTTCAAGGTATGCTCTCTGTTTTGGCTATTTGTTTTTTTCTTGGAGAATCGTGCTATGTCTTCACAGGATTTGTTTGCTAGTACAGTAGTTGAAGAAGTACACATTCATGATTTGCCCCATTTCAACAATATTTCTGAGATGAAGTCTCTTTCCTGCCAGTTTACCACTTTTTTCCAATTATTTACTTCATCTTCCCCTGTGGGGCATTCGACATTTGGATTTATTCCTTCCATGGATCTACAATTGAATTGTCCTGTTGATTTCACTTTGAATAGTTGCCATAGTATCATCCATACAATAAGCACACGTGTGCCTCTTCCATTAGTGAGTGACATTACTATATGTCCATTTCCATCCCGACGGTGAGTAGCAGAAGGGATTTACCCCATTCATGTAATTGATATTCCACCCAACCAAGTAGCAGCTATTTTTGATTTCAACTTTTGTTTATAAAAAACAGTATTAGAGCACTATGGTGGAACTTTTAATTCACAGTTAACCATGTTTGAGAAAAAAATACAACCCATTACAATTAGACAATGGGTATTTAAAGGAATGTGCCTCATGCAAAAGTGCACATAAAGGGCTCAGACTATGCATATTCCTTAATGGAATTTTGGAAGACACAGAGGTTTTCAATGAACTTATTAACATATTTGATTAATGTGCCCACAAGGTTTTAACCATTATTAACAGAGATAATGAGAAGCAGACAGGCAGGCTATCGAGGAAATTCACAAACTTGATGCTTGTCTTAAGGGTGATCTTCTGTTTGAAGTTAAAAATGTTGACTACTTTAAGGTGTTTAAGAACACTGACAAAGTGACTGATAAAATTAAGGTTAGGAAATGCAACAAGTTGGCAATGGATGGTTTTGAATATTCTCAGAGTTTACCTTATCCCTTTCCTAGTCGTAATTTGAAATTTGATTATGTTGTGATTAATGTTGAACAGTCCCACCTTGCAAACTCTAGATGGCACACAAGAAACCACAATCACTGTAATAATGAAGCTTATTCAGAGGTAGGATGTTTTGATTTTTTTAGATCACAAGCAATTTCCCCATCTCCGAAGATCGGAGAGGATAGCTCAGAGACATGCAACAAACATTTCCATATACAGAGAGAGGGGGAGCTATGCCAACCCTATTTCCCAACCCAGGAAGAGAATGAACAACTCCAGACACAATGGGAGGAGGTGTTTTTAAATGAAAGCTTCACTTATGAGGCGAAAAGTTTAGGCTTTTCTGAAAATTCCAACAATTTCTTTGACTATTTTGCTGTGGATAATCATGATGTGGTCTTAAGTCCCAGCATGAATAATGGCAGTAATTTGTTTTGAGATGGAATTCATAATTTGCCTGTTGGAGGAGCACCATTTGTCTATGAACATAAAAGTTTTCATATTTTTATTTACAGTAATGCTGATATTGATGTTAGATATTTTGAATTATTAAGCAGAGTTTTACATTTGTTCCTAGTGCTAAAATGGATTTGACAGATGTTATAACTGAGTTGAGATTATACATCTGAAAGTTACATTTTAGGTTATTATACCACAATAAAATCTATGAATTTACAATCCTCTGTTGCATTTACTAGAAAGAATACTTTTAGTCCCTCTCTACATCCTATGTTATTGTTGTTTTGTCAACTAAGAAATATTTTTTATGTCCCAACTCATCTGAGAAAGAGAGACATTTGATGTGTGAGCTGATCAAAAATAGAAGTATTAGAATTATGAAATTGGGAGGGGGAATACTTTTGATGAATGCTATTGATTACTCTACAAAGATGTACAGTATACTCAGCAATGATTTGCAGTATAGTAGAGTGTCAAAAATGAAAATATAGCTTATCACAAAATTGTTCTTTAATTAAAAGAATTATTTGACCAAGGTACCACTGATTTTAAGCTATACAAATTTCTTCAGGTAGAGCACCCTATTATACCGGGTCTATATCAGGAGATCGAAACCTTAGGTGGTCGAATACTAATGGCCGATCTCTAAATATCAAACTGTGAAAATCGCAAATGGCCGTTTCCACACAGGGAAACAAGTCATTTGGCTGTTACATGGATTTTGCCCTTTTTACAATGTAGGGTGATCTCAGAGTTGGTATATTTAGTTGGGGGGATGTGGGGGCGAAGCCCCCCACTTGATTTCTGTTTACAACTTTTTGGCCAACGGCATTGTTTCCCTGTGTGGAAATGGGCATTCATGATTTTCACAGTTCGATATTTAGTGATCGACCTTTAGGTATTCGATAACCTAAAGTTTCGATCGTATAATATAGACTCTATTATACCAACCATATCCTGCATTCCAAAGATACATAAGAATACATCTGACTCCCATTTCTCCCAATTGTGACTCCAGGTGGTTCTAAAACCAAAAAAGTTTTTTTTTAATAAGTCTTAAAGATTTGTGGAATTTCTTAAATAATATTAGACAGGAATTTTTTAATCAATATTGGTTGCTGGTCACAGTTGATGTGAAATATTTATTCCCTTGTATTCCCCACTAGTTGGGTATGAGTTGCTTTAGAGAAGTTTTACTTTTATGTGATTTGACTAACGATGAAATAAATGTCATGTGAATTTATGAAGTTAGTGCTTGATAATAACTTTATGTACTTTGAAGGTGAGTACTTCAAACAAGTGACAGCTGTGGCTATGGGTATAGTTTGTGCACCATTATATGCTACCATGATATTATGGTACTGGCAACAAATTTGTCTTTAAGTCAACCACTTACTTAACATTTTTGGATAATGTTCTCCTTGTTTGGAAAGGCAGCCTGCCAGAGTTACAATCTTTTATAACATTTTTAAATAGTGCTACTGTTTTTTAAAGTTTACTTTTACCAATTCTGGGGCATTCATCAATTACTTGGATGTGTCAGTCCTTAAAGATTACACACAACAGAAATTTTAATCTAGATTATACAGGAAACCCACATTTTCAAACATTGTTTTGCATTATTCCAGTAACCACCTATTGAGTCAAAAAAGAGGGCTAGTAAAAGGGCAGATGGTTAGACTATCCAGAATTGTCTCTGAGCATGAAGAATTCTTTAAGGAGATAGAAAGGTTGATTGGTATGTTCACTTTAAGGGGTTAACCCAAAAAGGTGCTATTTGAGTTTACAAATGAAGTACTAAATAAGAGGAATGATAGATTCCCCTTTAGATAAAGGAAGGTATGTTGTTAACAAAATGTAACAAGTGGATTTTAACAAATGTTATGAACAAACTATGTTGCTAAAATTTTGTGGGTGAGACCAGCACTATAAAACAGTTTATAACAAATCACTGGAAGGCTATTAAGTGTGATGTTGTTACAAGCAAATGTTTAGGTAATCAACCTGTTTTGTATATAAAAGATGTCCAAATGTTAAGGAGAAGTTGGAACTGGTGAATGTAGATATTAATTCCGTTATAAACAAAGGATTTAAAAACATGTGACTTCTGCAAGCAATGTAAATACCTGCATGAGGGGCAAGTATTAAGTATGAAGATAATGAATTATGAGTTTGAACTGAACTACACGCGCAATTGTACTCTAATGGCATGGTTTATATAGTATTTTGTGAGTACTGCCATGCACATTATGTTTGTGTTTAAGAAGGGAATCTACGAGCATTACTATGATATCAATAACGCATATAAGATTAATGCAGTTTATAAATACAAATTAAATTGTACACAAAATACAAAGTTTTACTTTTTTATTTTGGAACAGGTCTTACTTAACCCTAGGGGTGGCTCCTGGGAGTATAGACTTGAATACAGAAAGTTATTGTGGCAGGTTATATTGAACACCTGTGTACTCTGTTGTCTTAATAACACAGTGTCTTTAAGAAATGTGTCACAATTGTGTGCTGCAAAATTGTAAAGATTCATCAAGAGATGCATTTTATTTGGTTTTAAATGTGATTTCATTGTTTTTTTTTTTTTGGTTCTTGGATGATTTTTTATGGTATAATCAATATTTCTTATTTAGTATTTTACTTCTATTTTAAAACCGAATGATTATTTTTACAAAATAGTTTTTTAATGATTGGTTGAGATTGATCACATGTTTTTACTTTATTATTTAATCGTGTTTAGTCATTTTACAAGAAGTTCTGATGAAGTCCTTGTGTATATGGGATGAAATCACTTAATATCTTTGTATATGCATGTCTGAATGGGAAATTACTACAAGTCATTTTTGTTATGTTTCACTGCCTAGAAGATGGATTTTACCTCACAAAGGTGCTATGGGGGAGCAAAGTGCAAAACTATGTAATAAAAAAGTGCAGGCCATCCTTGGCAAAACAAGTTGGGCTGTCAGTCATCTTGTCCCCAGTTGACTCAGACTGGATTCCCTGAGAACAAAATCAATTACTTAGCCAGTTGTTAAATCCAACAATCTTCATTTTATTTATCTATATCACTCCACTCAGGGCCAGAGTCTTATCTGAACTTGACTCAGGAATAGTAATCTCCAGTATGTCTCTTTGTTTGTCCTTCTGGTTTGAGCTCCCCAGGTCATTCACAACTATATGAGCCACCACCAGGTCATAGTCATACTTTTTCTGCTTGAGAGACTTTACGTCCTTAATGATGCTGTGGATCCTTGCATTGAAAAGGCAGCTTTCTGTCATTCTCTCTTTGCCCAGTCTAGTAAATATACGGTCAATGTGCCTAATAATTGTAGCAATGATTACTGTGGCATTTCTACTTGGACATGCAGGTTTAGTGTCACTGAAAGGTCATCTTAATAGTTTTAGTATATTTCTAACAAAAGATGCCAGTGTAAACAAGTTTTGAATGTAAATATTATATTTCCAAGGGAGGAAGCGCAAACAGCAAAAGATATATGATCAAGAAAAACAATATAATGGGAAGAGACAAATTTGCTCTAAGAAAGTATACTAAGAGAAGAAATTAACTTGATTTAAAGAAGAAGATGGGTCAGCAGATGATGGAGAAAAAGCTACATGACAGTGTATTAATATTTAAAGCACAAAAGCCCTAATAGCAAGAAATTATTTGACGTCAGGCAGAAACTAGATTGGATTTTCAGGATTTTTTGCAGGGTAAGTCAGCGAGTCCCATACTGTTGGTTACATAATTACAAATACTTTATCTTTACTGACTAGGTTAGACCAGGGTCTCCCACGAAGAGCAGTGTCAGTAGGATTTGACCTCAGTAGGCAGAAACCTTCCTGTGAGTAAAATGCAGTAAGCTAAGAGCTGCAATTTTTCTTTATGCTTTTTATTTAATTATTTTAAATAAGACATATAACCAGCATTTGTAAAGCACACCAAACTGAATAAAACACTTATCGTAAAACAGCAATATAATACAGTGCATCTAGTTTACAGGCATTTTAAAACTGAATGTAAAAGATATACTCAATGCCTACCATTCCCAAATACCCCTTGGCATGAAAAGAGGTATGACCATAGAGACTGATTATCATTTAATTATTATACCTGAACTCTCTTATTATACTGACAAAAGTCACACTTATCTCAGAAAAAATATGACCCACTTATCTTTCCATTCCAACATTTTACACTCCTGTATAACCAGCATATGACCTTAAGTTAAGTTAAATGTATCCCAGTGCTGTGATCTCACAATACTCCACTTTTAAAAACTTGTCCCAGCCTCCCATCCCATACTACCCCAATGCTGTCAAGCCTTTTATCCTGTTTACCTGTACTATAACTTCCCCATCTATGAATCCATTCATCTTGTCACCCTCACTTTTTAACCTACCCTTCTACATATTGTAGCTCTACTGCCTACTCTCTTCACCATCACTTTTAATCCACTCTGCTGCATAATGCATGTCTATTCTGTCTTCTCAATATGGAGCCCCCACTTCCACAATAAACACACACAGCACCAATGAATATTTTGCCATCTTACCATATACACTAACAACATCTTTCTTATTTCCATCCAAAGACCCCCCCATCTAGTCACAAAACCAACACACCAAAAAAATTATCTAACCCATCTTCGCAGCATTTCCAGAGTTCCACATTTAACCGTCAGTCTTCTCTCCTTAGTGAGCTTAGTGTCTTATCAGTGGTGTGGCAAACACATCTGCATATTACACATCACACCCACCTTCCTGAATTTCCAAGCTATGCGGCAGTCTGCATTCCAAATGCAATCATTAATCCAGATCTCATACTCCATAAATGAACTGTCCCTTACCTTATCCATTCTCTCCTTTCCCACTTACTCCCCTAAGTCCTTATAGATGACCAGAATTCTACCTTTCTTAACAATTAAGCATCTCAGTGTATACACTAGTTTCCATTCCTTTAGTCCCACTTTAACCTGACACCACATTCACACTTTCTTCTCACTTTTACTGATAACAGCATTACACACTAATAAGTCCCCCAACTCATGTTTAAACTTATTCCTCATTTTGCCAGAGATAAAAAAATAGCACCCTTTCAGATTAAATTAGATCTTCAATATACTCTAAATCCTCTCACATTCTTTAATCTTACTTCCCAATACTCTGTGTAACTGTCTCCAATATGGTCCCTAACGTTCTTTGCTCAAATTCCCTAAACTTAACCTCTCTTTCCATATTCTTTTGTACCATCTCCTCACATCCCCTGTCTTCTCACATGCCATCTAATGCAACTTGTCTCCTTCTATCCATTTTAACCTTTATAAGACATCTGAAGTTGTGGCATATCATCTAAAATTGTACATTCCCTGATACAGTGCCTTTGTAGTCAGCCTCATTGTATACTAACTACGTCTATTTATTTTCCCCTTCCAAAGAAAGTGATCCCATTATTATGTTTTCTATTTCCTTATACTATGGGTCACAAAAGGTAGAAAACTGACACAATGATCATTATCTATCCCCTTGGCATGAAAAAAGCTACTGATATAGAGACTGATCATCATAATTTATACCTGAACTGTCAGATGATTTTTGGTTACTTGATGCATTATCTGGTCCATTCTCCACAAAGAATAATGAGTCCTTGATGTTTGTTTTGCAATCCAGAAAAAATAATGTCAATGTTGAAGAAGAAGAAGAATCACTAAGTCTTATCTCGAAACCAAGATGATGTTATGGAGTCACTCAGACTCACCTCTGGGTTTGATCTGAATGGCAAATCACTTGATTTCACTTCCAGATCTGATTCTTATTGCAAAGTAAAAAAGTCTTTAATCTTCATTTATGGATGTAATGGTGTCCCTGTTTTTTCCTCTGATAAGATTTGCAACAGGCTCTGCTGTTTCACAAGAGATGGCAGTGGCATCACGGCTGCACTTGTCACAAAAGAGGGCCTTCTTGATGTGTGACACATGGATCCTGGTGGCAGTCCTTTGCATCAGATGGCAGTAGCAGTTGTAAGCAAAACCAAGTAGGGTCCTTTCCATCTGGGACACAAAGAATGTTTTTGAGAAGGATTTAATATAGACACTGTAGGTCATGATGATCATTCACTGAAGGCTGTACTGGAGCCTCAGAAACAGTCCTGCAGTAGTGCTGCAAAACAGAACAAAGACTTTCAATACAGAAAAACAGACTTATCCACATTTTGTAGCTCAAAATTTCTAAGGTGTGGTATAGCAGGCATTCTTATGGGTCTACCCATTAGAATTTTTTGAAGGTATAACTTCCTAGTAGTATTAAATGCCCTTTGCATGCTGAATAAAATAAAAGTTAAAGCTTTTGACCACTTAAGACCAGTCTCCTCATACAACGTAGTAAGCTGTATCTTTATAGTCTGATCTGCCCTCTCCACAACTTCTGAAGGTTGTGGTCTGCAGCGGCAATGGTATTGCATTTTGATTTTCAGTGTTTTACTGATTTGTTGTATTAACTGACTAGTAAAATGTGTACCCTGATCTGACTGAATACAACAAGGAACACCAAATATCAGTATCAGTTCCTGAAGGAGTTTGCATCATTATTTGCACAATGATAAGCTTCTACCCATCCAGAAAAAAAAATCTACAATGACAAGCACACACTTAAACATTTGTGTTTGTGGGAGTTCAATGAAGTCCCATTGAATGGTACAAAATACCTCCATGGATTTTTCAAAGTTTGTGTGGGAGCCAGCACAGTCTTTGACATGTTGTGCTCTAAATATTTGGCACAAGTATTTACAAAATTGAGTGACTTCTGAATGGTGATGGGCATACCAGTCACTGGAAATGTGTATTACTAAGACATTTATTACCTAAATGAAATGTAAGTGATAAGCTTTAACTGAGTTAAGAAATTTTGTGGCACTACCAGCCCCCCATCCGGATGATGCCACAAAAGGTCCAGAGAATGGCTGCAGCCATCACAGATCCACCTCACCCTTTCAGATTCCTCAGTCTGATTTTGAAAAGATAATTCCTGTAAGGAAATAGTGGTGTTGGTTTTATAAAATTGCTTCAAAAATGACACCTGAATAGGATAAGACAATGCATCTTGTCTTGTCACTGTATTTGCAAAACCGTTGCCTTTGGAAATGTAAAAATCGTAATTTTTATGTGTGGCACATTCAACCACAGCAAGTTCTCTTGGTAATAGTTCTTGAGCAAAAGTAGCATTTTTAATAAGTCGTGAAGTCGAACACCCTCTTTCTGTCCAGAGTGTCTCAAAATAATTATCTACCCCATAAGCATACTGTGAATCTGTGAAAACTGTAACTGTTTTGTTATTTGCCAGTTTGCAGGCTTCAGTAATAGCTATGAGTTCAGCTATTTGAGCAGATGCATTTCCATGTTGAAATGAAAGCGTATTTAAAATACAAACACTGACATTTTCCCTTCATTTTAGATTTCTCCTTTCACACACTTTCTACCCCTACTACTTATAACAATCACCTTCAAGGTTACCATTACTCAGGTAAAAGGCAAATGCATTGTTTTCTTCCACAAAACTCATGTATTTGCCTTTGTCCTTTCTTCATCCACTTTGTAAGATAAAACAGATCTGCCTGAAACATGCTGTTCAAATGTATATGATTTGAGCACTTACATTTCAGGTGACACTGCATAACCCCTCCTGTTCAGGGAAGGTTCAGAAGAAATGCCTCTCGCATTTTAGGAGAGCGTTTAGAAAATAGCAGGACTATAAGATGAAGCTGGGCAAAAACTTAGGCAGCATTTCTCTAGTGGCACTAGCTTCATTTCAACAGTTCCATGTGAAGTGTTCATGTTGTATTATAAACATGTAAAGAAAATGTTTTGATCTAATACAAAATGTGATTTTAAAAAATCTGTGCAGTATTTCCTTTTAAGGTATAGACAATGTGTTTGGATTTTATATAAATATATTTATATATATATATATATATATATATATATATAAAGGCAACTATCATATGCTCAGAGCTCATGAGAAAACTGTGTAAAATGCCCAATTAGGATGAAAATAGATGCACCTACCTAAATGTAACATCATAACGTCAGCAGTTTTCCTGTTTCTTTTCTACATATCAAAATAGTACACATGATTTTGAAGAAAGTTTTTCTTCATTTCATGGATAGATTAAGCATTGCTGGTATCCCTAATAACATGAGTGTGAGAAAAGGGTGTGAAAAGTTAGACCTGCTTAAATGATTTTTGGCTAAAGTAGCAAGTCTGATTTAATCTGCAAAGCAGAATCTATACTAGTACTCTTGTTTTATGTTACTAGGACATAAGTAATGTTTGTGTTGCTAACTATAAATGCCAAAATAAATAAAATAAAAAAACACAGTACTTCAAAAAACATGTTCAGCAAAGCAGGACTCAAATAGCCACAATTTAACTAACCAGTCCCTTCTAGATATATGTGTGTTCCTAACTACGCGGAAACATTATATTATACACCAGCATGGACTCCGCCAACTTTTTAATGGAGAGCTTTGGCTACATATTTGATGTGTTTCATACATTATTGAGACTTGCATTTTTTCCCTATGTTAGTCAAGTAACACTAGGCAAACATTTATTGTTCTGTTAGTTCACTGCCCAGTGAGACTGTCCTAGGAATTTTTAGATAAAGATGTTGCATTGCACTATATTATACTTGTTCTAATATGTTAAGGCATGCCTTGATCAATCTATGAAGCCATTATATTGGTATTTATTGATATATCCTGTAATAAATTAGGCATAAAGAATGTGTTGTATTGCCTCTTATCTATTGTGACTAGCCTAGTGTATCTTCTTTAAGTGTCTTTCTCAACTTCTTGAGTTATATTGTTTTTCTTAATTGTAAATGATTTATTTATTATACAGTTGTGATGGAAAAAGTTCCTAAGGCCAGCCCTCCTAGTAGTACAAATAATTAAAGTCAGCCCTTCTAATAGTACAAATAACTACTCAACTAATTAATTATTTAATTGGCAGCCTAGATTTCATTCTGACTTCAGACACTTAATAGTAAGAAAGGTCATCTTTACATATTTCACAAAGAAAAGTAATATTTTATTGTAGATGACTAAGTTATATTTAAATAGCTTGATTAAAAATAATATTTCTAATTACTTTCTATTTTATTTGAGCAAAGTTTACAAGTGTGTACTTTTGTAACTTCAGAACTCTGCTTTCAAATTAAAAAAAATGAAGTTGTTATTTTCATTTTTAACATGATTTCTGGACTTAGATCAGCTAAAATGTCTTCTGAGATGACTTTTCCTAGAAAATATGAGTATATTCACAGTTCATTTTGAAATGAGCCTGCAGTCAACAAAAGTATAGGCCTGCTGATTTACATGTGAGTTACAGTTTTGGCTGCAGGCTGTCTCTTCATAAAATGGTGCCATTCGTACTGACGTACAATATACAGTTTTTGGCATGTAAAGAACAGTGTTTTTCTTAGAGCACCAAATCTAATTACACATCTGTTGAGAGTTAACTAGTGGCAATGAGGCCATTGTGTCAAAAATGGCAAATATCCTTTAACAAAAGAGCAGGAAAACATGACACAAAGCAGCTATGATAGCCCTTTTTATATAAACTTGAAAGTATATTTCTGCAGGCTGTATTCACCTACTAGACAGACTGCTAAAATTCATCATGTTGTTTGTTTTCAATTTTCATTACATGAACCATCTATATTTGTTTTGTCCCAGGACAGATTTTTAATCTGTCATGTTATAAAAGGGAAAGTACAGACACAGCATAAAACATATTTACTGTGCTGCTACTCCATTTTGTAAACTGGCACATATGCTATTTTATCTCTTTTCTTACTGCAGAAATACAACAGCTCCAACATTAATTATAAAATGTCTGGTTTTGCTTGCAGAAGGTCTTGACTTTATATATATATATATAGATATATATATATATATATATATATATATATATATATATATGTGTGTGTGTGTGTGTGTGTGATACATGCTGCTGAAGTCACAACTTATGTAAGTGGATTTCTGCATAAAATTGCATCTTAATTTATGCAGATTTATTTGAGCTGTGTGTAAATTGACAGCACATCCCTTGCAAAATGTCAATGTAAAAGTAGGGCAACACTATAATAGTGAATGAGAAAGAACAAGTGAAACACTAATGAAATATGAAAAAAACCCTTATTGTTCCAAAACATAGTGTTATTTCAACATTCTGAACCTTAGCTTAGCCTGTAATAAAATAAAGTGTAAAATGGTGTTTAGAAATGTTAGTAGTTTAGATAATGTAGTTCAGTGTGAGGTAAATAAATTAACATCATATTATTCTATTGAGATTCTCCTCCTACTGTTTCTGAGGTTGTTTTGCAGACGATGTGCATAAAAGGGATTATAATTTATCAAAAGAGCTTAGAAAGATTTGCACTGAGTGCATTCAAGCAGACATCTTTTTAAAGATGGATTTTTCTGAATAGTGATAGTTTAGAAAGAGTTCTAATAAATGCAGATGATTAAATCTGGTTTTGCCTATCAAACCTTGCTAAGATCCTTTTTTGAATAGTAAACCTGAGAAAAAGAACAAAATAAATGCACCCTAACAGTACCTTCAGATATAATAATGATACTGTTACAGAAAGGGTTTTTCATAATGTAATGTGTAGGGATGAGGTTTGGAGCAGCAGCATTTTGGGGTTCACATTAGCACAAATGAGTAAGGATGGAGACAGGGCTTTATATTAATAAGTGTATTGCTCCATAGGATTTCATGACATCTGACATAATGTTCTAGTCAAAGAAATGCAATGATAAATGCATTTAAATTAATAATTATGTATATAAGGTGGGGCATGAGAATGATATAGGTGTTGTTAAGAAGAGTCAGGTGAGGATTATCTCTCTGAACCTAGCAAATTAACCAGTGATCAAGGATAATACATGGGCTGAGAGAAATAAATTAAAAACAGAAGCTAAATGGTAGACCAGGCAACATAACCTTTGCCACCATGTGTAAGAGGAAGTGCAGAAGGGAAAAACAGGATTCAGGTGGGTTAAAGCTGCAAGTCCTATGGCAATAAATGTCAAAGAAGAATCTGAGAAAAGGGAGCAATACCAGAAAGGAAAGAAGAAGGTAAGGAATGGGGTGCATAAAAGGCTGGGTGGCATGGTGAGAGGAGGTAGTAAAGATGGTAACAATGTAAAGGTATACAATGAACCACCTACCTTATCTGCACTGAACAGTACTGCAATTCTAACTGAATGCAAAGAAGAAATGTCAGACATAAAGGATTTATTAACCAGTAAGGTTTGTGTGGCTGTCCTCTTCTATGGGCCAGAAACTGAAGACCGCACCCCATGCTGCCTTTTGTCAATTGTTCAGTCATCAGCCTGAAACATATTCTATCCTTGTTCACATACCAGCTGTCTTTATCTACACATTTTATTTCCAAACACATTCAATTTATATTTGTTTATATGGTTCCTTTAGTCTAAAGCTGGTTACTTTGTGGTCTGATGCTTATAACACAAAGTATTTCACACGCTTGGTGCTCTTGTCCTCATTTTTATATTTTAAGTTGTTTCTGCGGGGTGACTCTTGCTGGCCTAATGCTTCCGTGTGAGTTTCATGTCCCTTATCTCTTGTATCTCATCATCTCCCAGTGACAAATTGCCTTTAATGCAGGCTTTACTTACTATTTATGTATTTATTTATTTATTGACATTTGTTAACCAGGTAGTGTCCGACTGGGCCATGAGCCGATTTTCACCGGAAACCCAGGAAGAAAAGCTCCACAATTAATACTAATGCAATACAATGAGCAAGATCAAAATTTATACAATTCTGGTATGAAGTTAACTGCAGTAAACTAAGAAAAGTTATAGAGATAGCATAAAACATAGAGCATATAATGTAGTGATGTGTAGATAACAGAGTAGATTGATAATTATCTAAGACACCAAAAACAAAAATTTAGGAAACAGTCATATTGGTTAATTACAGAGATTATTGATCATTCCAGTACTTGAAAGTCTAACAGGGCTTGTGCCAAAAGTTTAAACTCTTATGGAGAAAAAAAAAGGATTTGTGCTGGATAACAGGATGTGAAGGTTGGGAAGGTAGTAGGAGGGAGGAAAATTATTTGGGACCACTACAGGGTCAGAGCCAGGTGGTTCTGAGATATTCTTTTGTTTTTGTTTTATAGGTAGAATAGTTGGGACATTCTTAAATGGGCTTAGGGAGAGCATTCCAGGTCTTGGCTATTTTGTTTGAATAGAGAGAGTCACCATGGTAGTTGTTAGACTGGGTCATTTTTAGCAGTAGCCTGTCTGGAGACATGAGTTTGGATCAGGGAGGAAAGAGCAGGTCAGTGACTGGGTTTCTGAATGATTTTGTGGGTGAAGGTAAGTTGGTTTAATGTTAACAGGTTAGGGAGTTGAAGCCAGTTTAGTTGAAGTACAGTACAATGATGACTTTTATGTGGCTGGTTGCAGGCAAATTTTGGTATTTTATTATAGCAGAATTCTAAGTTAATTAGGTTGGTGTTGCACACATTTGTAATAATGTGTGAGCGGTAGAGAAGGGTAGACAGAAGGTGAGATCTAGCAGTGGTTAGTCTGGCTTGGTGTGTTAGGAAAGGTCTAGTCTTGTAGAGAGACCCAAGTATGGCATGGACGTTTTTGATTGGATGGGAAATATGTAAATTCAATTTCAGCCTGTCATCTATAGTTACACCTAGGTGTTTGTCTGATTTGTAGGCTCAATTTTATTTCCATTTGTAGACTGGATAAAGAGTGGTGGAGAGTGGGGCTTGGAAGGTTTGCCTGTGTAAAACATTAATTTTGTCTTATCTGGGTTTAGAATGAGTTGGTGGTTAGATAGGTAAGACTCAATTTCCTGAAATGCTTTCTGTGTCTTACCTTGAAGTTCTAGGTCAGAGGGGGAAGAGCAGATAAGAGATGTATTGTCTGCGTATTGTATAATTGTTGCCAGTTGGGATGCTGAATTTAGATTATTGGTCCAGAATTCGACCACGTGCAGGCAGAAAAAGCAATCAATAAAAGGTATGTAAAGTATAAAACCTTATGTTTGAGACTGTGAGCAAATAAAACTATGGTTTACAACAGACTTTCCTAGCACACTGGTATTACCTAAGAATATTATGATAGAGGGGAGGGGAAATCAAATTGCTTGCTGCCACACCACACAGGGTACCAAGCTTAAATAATAGATGAGTTTCAGTAAAGTCAGTTTACTGGCACGTACTAGCTCATAGTCAGAAATTTAAATGGATGGACGATCTTGCAGTCCTAGGAGAGGTGCTAGCAGTTGCTAGGTCTGAACAGCATAGTGACTTCAGAAAATTCAAATGGAAGGGAGAGAAATATCTGGTTTCAGAGGTACAGGCAAGACAAGCAGGGCAAACTAAAATAAAGAGAAAATATAAACAAAAGAAATAAGTAAAAATTATGTGAAACAGCTGGTGTAGGTGCTACAAAATACAAGGCTACAAGCTCAGATAGACTTTTCAGTTTCTAACCCTTTGTGAGCATTTAAACACAAAAACACATTTTAGGAAAACAAAAAAAAAGCATTGGTAACTAAGCAATCTGTGTTTCTAAATACTACAGTATACTATGTACAGTTACTACCAAGAGAAGCAAATCTAAAATTGCAATAGCAAAAACAAACTGTTTGGTTCTATAGTTTCTAGAGACATGCTAGTGTTTCAGTATATTGAGTTAAACACATAGGGGATACTGTATTGTATGATAACAGATATTCACAGACATGCAGTGGCAACAAATTTATTAGTATACATCAATCTGCGACGATAGAGATTGTAGATATTTAAAGAAATACAGTGTTCTTAACTTCCATATTATACAACAACCTGAAAATGCTAGCATTAACAATAAATTAGAGGCAGGCACTGTACATGTAATATTGGAGACAATTGACTCGAGCAGCCAGGGGAAAAAAAAATTAAATGAGAAGCAACAGTGTAACTGGTGCAGAGTGTAGAGGTACAAGACACCAGTTAAAGATAAAAACGCCTCACATATACACATACAGCCTAACTGCCAAAAGAATGTTTGAGTATATTATTGCACTAACAGAATACTGGCATTGAAAATATTTTGTGAAATAGATTTTACAATAAAAGATAATAGCTTTACCTTACAGCATGTTTTGGGAACATGTGCAGTGATCAGCAACCTTTGAGAGGTAGTTTGAAAATGCTGCCCTGAGTTCATGTGGGATATATCACCTCTGATTGGCTGAAGTGGGATGGTCCAGAATCCGACCACATGCAGGCAGAAAAAACAATCAGTAAATTGTAAGTAAAGTATAAAACCTTATGTTTGAGATTGTGAGCCAATAAAACTATGGTTTACAACAGACTTTCCTTGCACACTGGTATTATCTAAGAATATTATGGATACAGGGAAGAGGAAATCAAATTGCTATCTGAAGCACCACACAGGGGACCAAAACATGCAGGGATGAGTAAAACTAGCCTAAATGGTAGAGGTGTTCCAGTAAAAACAGTTTAGTGGCACGTACTACCTTTTGGTCAGACATTTAAATGGATCAATGCTTTTGCAATTCTGGGAGAGGTGCTATCAGTCCCTAGGTCTGAACAGCATGGTGACATCAGAAAACTCAAATGGAAGGGAGAGAACTGTCTGGGTCGAGAGATACAGGCAAGACAAGCAGGGCAAACTAAAATAAAGAGAAATTTCTGTCAAAGGAAAAAACTTCAAAGACCAATTCACATAAGGTTCAGGTATGGCACCTTTTATTACTTGCAGCAAGAAGGCAAAAACATGCACATACAGGATTTTGCCTAATTACTAACAGGCAGTATGCTTCTCTTATACTGTTCTATAAAATGTTACTTTCTATGGTTGACGTAGTTAGACACAGCTTTCTGTATTGTTCCACAGCAAATGTTACTCAGATGTCCTGCTGACATGTTCAGATTTGAAACTCACTATGTGTTACATAGAAAATGTTACTTGGATTTCATGCTGACGTGACTGGATTTATGAAAAACATTTGAGAAAAACAACCTGACCTTGGGGCTTTATTTTTAGCCCATACAAACTTTCTATTCTTCAGTTGTACAGTTCTAATATACATGTTACATTTCAAGGAACTTTTCTAGCTTAGGTACAAGTTAATGCTGATTGTTCATATTTTCAAACAGCCTTTGCCTTCATTATCAATAGCTTCTGCAGCTGTGTATTTTCTTATAGCATAACTGGAAAATCAATAACTCTTTGTTTAAATCTCATGACATTAGTAGAAGTGATACATCTATTATTATTCTCCTGACACTAGCAGAAATTGAATGCTTCCCTGTAAATTTCCAAAGCATAAGCAAAGATCATAACTGCGCATATTTCATGACATTACAAGATTGGAATGCTTCTGCAGTTCATACAGATTTATGCAGTGTGAAATAGAATAAATGTGTTAACCCTTTTTAAACCTCGAATGCACTAAGCATATTACTAATACATATTTTTCTAACATTTCTCCCCTTTTAATACTTTATTCTACTTTCAAAATAAGCATAAACAGTTTTTTCTTCCCCTAACCTCTTCCTACTCAGGATTTGCAGTTAAGAGAGTCATTCAGTTTAAACTTATGAAAGCATTTTCAATTTTTTAACAGTTCTTCAAATTCAGCACCTTGATATAAGGTTTCTGAAACTGACATGTGTATAAAGTCTTTAATCAGTCTTTTCATGCAGGGGATGCAGCAGCAAACATATACCCCCAGTAAGATCATTCCTACACAGATGGCAATCAGAATGTTCATTAGGATACTGTCCCACCCCCCAAACAATCTCTGGAAAAAGTCCGTCAATGGATTTGGTCCTGGTTTGGTCATGGATGACACTTGCTGAATTACCTCAAAGTGATTGTCTATCTCGTGTTTATGGTCAGGAATATACGAACAGTACTCCTCCTGGATTAAAGCGCAAGTACTTCCTTTCACCGCTAGGGTGAAGTCGAGAGCCATGCGGTTTTGAAGCACTACAGTTCTCATGGCATTCAGTTCATCAGTCACCAATTCTAGAGCAGAAAAGGTCGCATTACTCATTACTTCGAGAAGTTTAGATAGTTTTCTCAGCTCCCAGATCGATTTTATTGCTCCATATGCTGGTAATATGCCTGCCCACGATATAACAGTATCACTCAAGTCCATGTGTGTCAGTCCATCACCCACAGCATGATGGTTTTTCCAGTGCGCATCGATTTGCCCCACTGGATTGACAGGTTTCTTAATTTCTCGAACATTCCGAATTTTTCCTTGAGGTAAAACTGCTGTGTGTTGTATGGCCGGAACCAGGTAGCCCAAAAAACAACTGCCGGACCAATTCTCAGGTAACCATGTATATGCTTTTCTACCACATACAAAATTACAATCTTCTACTTTAGTAGTAACTTTACTATGAATATATGCTTGTCCTGCGTTAAACATTTTTCTGTCAATTATAGACAGTTGTTTATAGAGAACAGAATCATGTCTTATTTCCTCAATTGTTTTGTGCATTAATTTAAAAAATTAATCATAGTTTGTATTACAATAATAACCTGCGTTATTAGCTTTAGTATAGCATCTGTAAGGAACAGTCACATTGCAATTGCTCCAGCCCACCTAAACTGTATCATTTTTGTAAAAACACACAGTTCCCTTTTGTTGAACAGACAAGTGCAATGCTATTTTATCTTGTGCTGTAATAGTTGATGTATCATAAACCAAGTTTTCCCAGGTCTCATTGACTCCTAGGGGGACTGAAGTTAACAATAACCCCCCCCGTATGCTGTCGGCAAAGCTGTGCAAATCCAGCAATTCGAAACATTGAAAATCTCAGCATACACATATTTGATTGCCTGGTAAGTATTAAAGTTTGGGTGCCAGTCTATGTGCAACTCTTCACGTATATTCAGTTCAGTTTGTGTGGCTGGGAAAAGGAATGGACACAACAGAAAGATTATTGCCACTAGTACAGTCAACAGGATGATTATGCAATACTTCTGAGGAAATGGTTGTTCTGCATTCCTGTTTTCTCCAACTCTTCCGAGTAGTTTTATTTGGATTTTTCTGGATTCTATCATTTTTGCTCTTGACATGTGACAAGATTTTTGTCCAGTTCAAAGTTCTTAACTAGTTTGCAGTGCGTTATGTGGATCCACGAGGCCCGCTCTGCGATTTTGACTGCAGTAGGTGTCGACAGGAGCACCTGATATGGACCTTCCCACTTTGGTGTCGTCCAGTTTCTCTTTTTGAGTGTTTTCACCCAGATCCACTCCCCAGGGGCCACTGCCACTTCCGATGTCTCGGTTTGTTCTTTATCTGAAACAGAATTTGACTGCAACAGATGTTTAGAATTCAACAAATTTCTCATGTACTCTGCTACTGTACAGTCGGCTTCCTGGTCTGCGGGAATGAGAGGTTTCCACTGAGGTGTATAATAAGCTCTTCCAAATAGTTTTTCAAAAGGAGTCAATCCTTTTGCATTCGGAACAGTTCTCATGCTCAACAGTGCCAGGGGCAGACAGTACACCCAATTCTTTTCTGTTTCTGCTATTAATTTTCTTAACTTATTCTTTAATATTCCATTATGCCTCTCAACTAGCCCTGCATATTACGGATGGTATGCACAATGATTTTTTAAAGAAATACCAAAATGTTTACTTAACTGTTGTATGGTTTGGTTTACAAAGTGTGTACCATTGTCACTGTAGATCCTTTCCGGAATGCCGAATCTAGGGATGATTTCTTTAACAAGGACTTTCGCTACCGTAGCTGCGTCTGGATTTTTGGTCGGAAAGGCTTCCACCCATCTGGAAAACATATCTACAATGACAAGACAATACTTCTTATTTTCACATTTGTTCAATTCTATGAAATCCATACAAATAGTATGAAACGGATATGGTGGTGTAGGGAAACTCCCTTGCTTGGGCTTTAACGCCCCTTGTGCATGATGTTTGTTACAAATATGGCACATCAAACTAAATTTTTTAGAATAGTTTGTAAATCCATATGTTGTGAACACTCGGTTCACCAGCTGTACCACCCGCCCTGTTGAGACATGGCATTGCCCATGGCTCAATAAGGCTGCATATCTAAACAAATTAGATGGTAGTATCGGTTTCCCTTCTTTAGAGATGTACAGCCCCTTTTCGAGAATTGCTCCTCGTTTTACCCATTTTTGTCTTTCAGCTTGCGTAGTGAGTGTCTGCATTGTCTTTAACATTTCTAAGTCTAAAATCTCAGAGGGTTGTAGTTCCTCATTTAAAAGAAATACTTCTGAAGCTGCCTGTTTTGCAGCTGTATCAGCTCTCGCATTACCTTTTGAAATCCTATCTTGTTGCTTGATATGAGTTGTGCATTTACAAATAGTTACTTTCTGAGGTAACTGAATAGATTCTAAAAGATCTAAAATAAACTGTGCATGATTGATAGGTTTGCCAGTAGATGTTATCATTCCTCGGTTTTTCCACTGTTGCGCAAAAACATGTACAGTAGAAAAAGCGTACTGGCTGTCAGTAAAAATGTTTACACATTTACCCTTTGCTAAGGTACATGCCCATGTCAAGGCAATCAATTCTGCTGCCTGTGCAGATAAGTTGTGTGGTAAAGGTTTTGCTTCTATAATCTCAGTGTCAGAAACTACTGCATATCCTACTAGGTTCTGTCCTGCAGGACCCCTTTTGCACGAACCATCCACGTAGTATGTCACCTCGGCATCATCCAAGGGGACATCCATGAGATCTTATCTAGGTAGTGTCTTTTGCTCAATTACCTGCAGGCAGCAGTGTGGTGTGCCGTCTGCAGGGGTTGGGAGCAAGGTAGAAGGGTTCAAAGTTGTGCATCGTTCAATTGTCATGTGAGGTTGGCTCAACAATATGGTCATACAGGAAAGATGCCTAGCAGGGGAAAGATATGCTACCTTCTCTTGCAGTAAAATAATCGCTACTGCATGAGGCACTCTCAAAGTGAGAGGGTGGAATAAAACTACTAAGGCCGAAGCCTGTACTGCCATTGCAGCTGCAACTATCGCTTGTACACAGTGAGGTAAAGACTGTGCCACTGGGTCTAGTTGTGATGAATAATAAGCAATGGGGCATTGCTTGTCCCCATGCTGTTGTGTCAACACTGATGTCATATAACCTTGCTTACAATCTACAGTTTGGAAAAAATGTTTATGGTAGTTTGGTAATCCCAGAACTAATGAGGACGCATTAACTGTTTCAGTTTGCAGAAAGCAGATTCTGCCTCTGGAGTCCATTGTAACAAATCCTGTGCTGCCATAGGCTTTTTATATATCAGGTCAGTCAGAGGTGCAGATTCCAAAGCATAGTTTGGAATCCAGTTCCAGCAAAAATTAGTTGTACCCAGGAAGGACATCATTTCCTTCTTGGTAGTGGGTTTTGGTGCTTGCAAAATTGCTACTTTTCTGTTCTCATCTAATGTTCTACCCTCTTTGGATATTACATATCCTAGATATTTGACTTGTTTTTTACAAAGCTGCAGTTTATTTTTGTTTACCTTATGTCCTTCAGCGACTAAAAATTGTAATAGCGCTATGGTATCTTCTTTACAATCTTGCTGGGTGGGGGCCGCCAGCAGGATGTCATCAACATAAAGTAAAATCTGACTGCCTCTTGGTGGGGTAAATCCCGCCAAGTTGCTTGCCATTTCTTGTGAGAATATTGCTGGACTTTCACAATATCCCTGTGGTAGTCGCGTATATGTATACCTTTTCCCCTGAAATGTGAATGCAAACCAATACTGGCTGTCAGGGTGTATCGGTATAGAAAAGAACGCATTGCTGATATCTACCACAGAAAAATATTTCTGTTGAGGTTTTAAATCATTCAACAGGGTGTGTGGGACTGGCACTGTAGGTTCCCTTGGTATTACTGCGTCATTTACAGCTTGTAAATCTTGGACCATACGCCATTCTCCATTTGCTTTCTTAACAGGAAATAAGGGTGTGTTACATGGTGAATCAGGAGATTCCACCAGTACCCCTTCCTTAAGTAAAGCTGCTATAATAGGTTTGATTCCTACTTCTGCATCTTTTCTTAAGGGATACTGTCTTTTCTGTGGTCTAAATGCTGATTTTGGCGTGATAGTAACCGGTTCCGCTGTACGAATAAGTCCTACATCTGATTTTCCTGTTGACCAGAGAGTTTCTGGTATATTCTGTAAGGCATTCTCTTTCTCCTTTAATAGGAGTGCTAATCAGCTGTCCTTGCTAGACTGCAAGTGTACGGCTGGGTGGGTCTGAGTTATCCAATTCAACTTCTGTATTTGTATTCCCTGTTCTGACAGTTCTAATTCTGTCTGTTTCTCCCATCTCGTGACTTTTTCTCCTAAGTCTGCCCATTCTATGTTTCTGTCCTTAGTTAAGCTAACATGTGGTAATCGATTAGATTTATAAAGTGCAAAGAACTCCTGGGGCAATGAACAGCTAGCTACACTGTTCCCTTCTGTGTCCCAGTACAGATTACGTAATATCAATCTGTTTGCACGATTTCTAAACAATTCTTGCTCATATTCCTTATCAGGTCCTGGCGTGTTACAATAATACAGGGTACAGTGCAACAAGTGTTGCTTATTAGTGTCAAGGGAGGGGAATTTGCTGATGGCTACATTCATTAACTCTTCGGCCACAGTCCCTGGACCAGTCATAACCAAGTCCTGGCTGTACCAATAAAACATTTCACCCTCCGATTGCACTGCAGAGGTATCAATTTGTCACTGTGCTTCCATACCCTGCATGGTTGGGACTACTGCTATACCAAATAGCTGCATAAGGTTTCTGCCCAAGAGGTTTACTGGGCATTTTGCAGAAACAACAATTTTGCTTTTCTGGGTCAATCCTGAAACAGGATCAGTTATTGCGATGCCATGGGAGAGAGGCTCCCGGTACAGCTGTCCATTAGCTGCTTTTACTAGTATATAATCAGGTGACTCTGAATTTTCTGGCAGTTTGGAGGGATGTATCAGGGTTCGTGATGCCCCTGAGTCGCACAAAAATTTAACCTCCCTCCCTTCTACCAAGAGTGTAACTTCTGGTTTTGTGTCTGCTAAATAGAGCTCTAAGCTCAATAAAGCTAAATCCAATATTTCATTTTCTTCACTATCAGTAACTTCCTGCACTTCCTCTATTTCTTCTGTCACATCCTCTACTCCTTCTATCACATTCTCATTCGTCCTTTTTTTGCTGTCTCCTTCTAGTGATTCCTGACTATCATATAGTCAGTCCTCACCCTCCTTGTCTTCCGTGGTTGCCTTCTTGTTTTTCCTGCAATCTCTTGTCAAGTGTCCCTTTTTACCGCATTTGAAACATTCACCCCTTTTCTTTCGCCCTTCAAAGTCCTCTGATCTTTGATCAAATTGTTTGTTTGCCTGTGCATTTTTTTTGCCCTTTTTCCCGGACTGTACTACATAAACTTCTGCTCCATCTTCTACAGAAAATACTTGAGCTTTCTTTTTCTTTGTGCTATTAAAATGCCTTTTGGCATGCCTAGCATATTCAAGTAATGACTGTAACCTGCTTGTACGATGGTCTACCATGTGTTTTGTAATAAAACTGCTTATGGGTGCAATACTGCCTTTTAAAAATGCATTCTTTAACTGCTGTTCATATGGGGAATCTTGTGTTTGATCTTCAGGAACCTGCATTCCACAGCGGTTATTAAAACATTCTAATATTCTGGCATAATATCTGTCAACAGTTTCACCTTCTTGTTGGATGCATTGATTAATGCAAGTCCAGTCTGCCCTAGGCTTCCATTTCTCAGAGATGCGTTCTGTAAGACCTTTTACTCTGTTGTCTAATTCTGCGCTGCTATGTGGGAGGGGTCTTTGTGCAGCGTCACGGGGATTCCAGTTGCCACTAATCATGTGCCAATCTGGCCCCACAATTTGTCTAACTACTTTTTCTACCTCTTCTCCATTTAAATTATAACTTAACCTCATTCCTTGTAAATCTTCTGAGAACTTTCTAAAATTAACTTTTGGATGGGGAATTCCCTCAGTGGCTTTTCGGATATCTTCCGAAGTCCAGGGTCTATACACTAGAATAGTTGGGTCCTGACCGTCTTGTCCTGCCTGAGGATTAGGTACTTCTATGAGTGGGCATATTTCTTCTTCACTCATAGATCGTGAATTCTTAACCATTTGATATAACTCAATGCCTTCATTTGAGTTACCTGCCCATGTTCGAGACCTGGTCCCGATGGGATCTCTAATAAATGATTTTACTTTTATAATGTCTCTATTTTCAGTGACAACAGGATATCGTGGGGGTGGACTAACCTGTTCACTTGCTTCATATTCTGGTAAGGGAGGTGGAGGTGCTGATGCCATTACTAAGTTATTGTCCTCTTTGTCTAAAAACATTGTTTTTGAATTGTTGTTCTTTTGTTCCCTACAGTTTACTTTCTCAATCCACCTGTGTGCCTGAGGAATTCCTAATTTGCGTTGCTTTTTTACCCTACCTTTGGAATCGGTTTTGAGCTGTTTGACAAGTTTGATAAGCGAGGATTTTTCTAATTTTCCATCAAATTCATACTTATTAACCCATTTTGAATAGTATTTAATATTGTCAGCTCGCTGCGACTGCATGTATTTTGCATCTTCGGTTAATGGAGGATTTTGGGGTCTTTTTGTGCAATTATTACCCATTTTGTTCTACCCTTTTTGATCGTTACGCAACTTCTCTTATTTTTAACGTGGTACCACGGATTTTATTATAGTCTCTTCAGAATGACTGCCTACCTATTCTGTTTCTCCTGATCTATGACAAGACAGTAATCTTTTTTGTCCCTGATTTGTAAAATACAGTTCTGACAAAAACAATACAAATCTAGTCCCTGATCAAAACAGAAAAAAGTAGATTCACCTTACCTGAGCCTTCGTGATTGATCACCTGGTTCATGAAAACCCGTCCTTCAGTCGCAGATCAGAAAGTGGATGGCCTCTTTTGTACAACAATTCAGTCAGAGGGCTTTTCATATAAGAAGAACCGATTTGGTTTCTTCCCCGTACGGTTTCAACCACCTGGCCCGTCTGATCCGAGGTGAAGTGAAGGTTTCTGATCTGAAGGACCAATCTGTCAAAGGAAAAAACTTCAAAGACCAATTCACATAAGGTTCAGGTATGGCACCTTTTATTACTTGCAGCAAGGAGACAAAAACAAGCACATACAGGATTTTGCCTAATTACTAACAGGCAGTATGCTTCTCTTATACTGTTCTATAAAATGTTACTTTCTATGGCTGACGTAGTTACACACAGCTTTCTGTATTGTTCTACAGCAAATGTAACTCAGATTTCCTGCTGACATGTTCAGATTTGAAACTCACTATGTGTTACATAGAAAATGTTACTTGGATTTTCTGCTGACATGACAGGATTTATGAAAAACATTTGAGAAAAACAACCTGACCTTGGGGCTTTATTCTTAGCCCATACAAACTTTCTATTCTTCAATTGTGCAGTTCTAATATACATGTTACATTTCAAGGTACTTTTCTAGCTTAGGTACAAGTTAATGCTGATTGCAGTTCATATTTTCAAACAGCCTTTGTCTTCATTATCAATAGCTTCTGCAGCTGTGTATTTTCTCATAGCATAACTGGAAAATCAATAACTCTTTGTTTAAATCTCATGACATTAGTAGAAGTGATACATCTATTATTATTCTCCTGACACTAGCAGAAATTGAATGCTTCCCTGTAAATTTCCAAAGCATAAGCAAAGATCATAACTGCGCATATTTCATGACATTACAAGATTGGAATGCTTCTGCAGTTCATACAGATTTATGCAGTGTGAAATAGAATAAATGTGTTAACCCTTTTTAAACCTCGAATGCACTAAGCATATTACTAATACATATTTTTCTAACAATTTCAAACAAAAGAAATAAGTAAAAAATATGTGAAAAAGCTGTAGTAGGTGCTTCAAATTACAAGGCTACAAGCTGAGATAGACTTTCCAGTTTCTAACCCTTTGTGAGCATTTAAAAGCAACAACACATTGTAGTAAAAAAATCATTGGTAAACTAAGCAGTCTAAGCACTACAGTATACTATGTACAGTTACTACCAAGAGGAGAAAATCTAAATCTGCAGTAGCAAAAACAAACTGTTTGGTTCTATAGTCACTAGAGACATGCTAGTGTTTCAGTATATTCAGTTAAACACATAGGGAATACTGTATTCTATAATAACAGATATTCACAGACATGCAGTGGTAACAAATTTATTAGTATACATCAAGCTGCGATGATAGAGATTGCAAATATGTACAGAAATACAGTGTTCTTAACTTCCATATTATACAACAACCTGAAAATGCTAGCATTAACAATAAATTAGAGGCAGGCACTCTACATGTAATATTGGAGACAATTGACATGAGCAGGCAGAAAATAAAAATGAAATGAGAAGCAATAGTGTAACCGGTGCAGAGTGTAGAGGTACAAGACGCCAGTTAAAGACAAAAATGCCTCACATATACACATACAGCCTAACTGCCAAAAGAATATTTCAGTGCATTGTTGCACTAATAGAATACTGGCATTGAAAATATTTTGTGAAATTAGAAGTTATGTACCTACCATAACGTTCCATGTTAGTTGTCTTCTCTCGCCTTCTTTCTTGCTGGATGGGTTCGGAGCCGATCCTCGGCTCCGACTCAGCACTTGCTTTAGCTTGAGAACTCCTTTTACCAGCTCGAGGCAACCCTATATCCCATGATGCAAGGCGGAACTACCTCAGATCTCGTTTGGTAGCTAACCTACCCTGCTAAGGACTAACCTAACATAATTAGGAAAACCAAGTTCATAACAAGAGTCCTCATATGAAGGCTCAGGAGGAAACAACCTGATAGGAACTCTTCAAGATCTGTCCAGGCCAGGGGGAAGGAGGGAGGGACGCAAGAAAGAAGGCGAGAGAAGACAACTAACATGGAACGTTATGGTAGGTACATAACTTCTAAATGTTAAGTTGTCAATCTCGCCTTCATTCTTGCTGGATGGGAGCGCATCCCTACCACCTGTATCCCGGGTGGCTCAATGGAACAGACTCTTGAGAACTGTGGAACCAAAACTGGCCCTGTCTCTGGAGGCCAAGTCTAACTTGTAATGAGAGACAAAGGTATGAGGAGTGGCCCAAGTAGCTGCTGCACAAATGGTATCAATGGGTAGTCTATCCTGAAAAGCTGCTGAAGTGGATAGACTCCTGGTTGAGTGTGCCTTCGGTTTAGAAGGTAGCTGTTTGCCTCTGAGAGAGTACACATAGGAAATGGTGGAAGTCAACCATCTGGATAAGGTCACTTTAGAAACTGGAAGACCTATCCTGTTTTCTGCATAGGAGACAAATAATTGGTCCGATTTCCTGAATTGTTTAGTTCTATGCAAATAGTACCTAAGCTGACGATGGACATCCAAAAAATGAAGCTTTTGTTCAGCTCTATCAGAATAGTTTGGGAAAAAGACTGGTAGATTTATGGATTGGTTAATATTGGTTTGAGACACAACTTTGGGGAGAAAGGACGGATTCGTTCTTAAGGATACCCTGTCCTTATGAAAAACCAAGTAAGGGGAACGAATGCAGAGAGCTTGAATCTCGGAAACCCTTCTTGCTGAAGTGACAGCCAGTAAGAATATAGTTTTCCAGGTCAATAACTTTAAAGAACATGAAGCAGATGGTTCGAAGGGAGGTAGCATCAAGGATGCCAACATTAAATTT
This sequence comes from Protopterus annectens, assembly GCF_019279795.1. Lineage (NCBI taxonomy): Eukaryota > Metazoa > Chordata > Ceratodontiformes > Protopteridae > Protopterus > Protopterus annectens. Next base: position 405,942,494 of record NC_056749.1, read on the forward strand.
AGATCCCATTGCGGAGGAGGATGCTTTATCGGAGGTTTTAGGAGAAAAACTCCTCTCAAAAAAGCCTTGCATAATCTATGAGATATAATGTTATTATCATGCAAGCCAACATGATACTTGGAAATAGCAGCCAGTTGAACTTTAACTGTAGAAGAAGAAGATCCTGAATGAAAAACTTCAGCCAGGAAATCTAATACAGAATGCACAGGAGCAGTAAAGGGATCAATATTCCTGGAATTTGCCCAAATAGAAAAACGTCGCCACTTGCTAGCATAAACAGTTCTAGTGGACGACTTTAAAGAAGACACTAAGATGTCTCTGACTGAATCAGAGATCATCGGAAGCCTGGCTAGGGAAGGAAGTGGAGCAACCAAGCAGTGAGGTTGAGAGAATGAATGGCCCGGTGCTGCTGACCCGACTGGTGGATCAAGAGATCTGGAACTGGGTCCAGATGCCAGGGCTGCACCAGGAGGTGACGATGCAGAGACGGAAACCAAATTTGTCGAGGCCAGTAAGGGGCAATGAGAATCAACTTGGCCCTCAAAACGGTGGCTTTCTGAATGACTTGTGGAATCAAGGGAAAGGGAGGAAAAGCGTACAGAAGTCCCCGGGGCCAATCCTGGGTTAGAGAGTCTCTCAGGGGTTGGCCTGGTAGGGGAAAGAGGGTGATAAAATTGGGGCACTTGTTGTTTTGAGGTGTAGCAAAAAGATCGCAACAAGGTGTGCCCCACTTTAGAAAAATCTGATCCACTACAGATTGATTGAGAGACCACTCATGAGGCATCAGAATGGATCTGCTCAGCCTGTCCGCCAAGAGGTTGGACCTGCCGGGGATGTGCGTTGCTATCAGAAACCGATGAAAGGAGATTGCCCATTTCCAAAGTCTGAGAGCTTCTCAACACAACGGATAGGACCTGGTCCCGCCCTGCTTGTTGATGTACCAGACCACGGACATGTTGTCCGTTTGTACTGCAATAGTCCCCGTGGGAAGAAAGTCGTTGAGGGCTTGCAACGTTAAAAGCACCGCTGTCATCTCCAGGACATTGATGTGCAGATGGTATTCTATGGGTTGCCACGTCTCGTGGACCATCCTGCCCTGATAATGCCCCCCCCACCCGATCAGAGAGGCATCCGTAGTAACTGTGGAAACTGGAGGAGGGGGAACAAAGGGTCGGCCCTGATGAAGAAGAGGGGAGGATATCCACCAGTTCAGATGAGTTCTGCACGATCGTGTGACTAAGATTTCGTGCCTCATCGGAAGACTGTGGTACGACCACTGAGTGAATAACATCCACTGCAGAAGACGCATATGGAAGCGAGCCAGTGGTAGAAGAACAATGGCCGCAGCCATAAGACCTAGAACCTTTAGTATCAATCTGGCTTTGACCTTGCTGCTCTGCAATAGAATCCGAACGAATTTTTGGATGTCGAGAATTCTTTGATCTGTTAGTCTGGCTAACATTTTGACGGTGTTTAATTCTGCGCCTATAAAGGTGATAGATTGGCAAGGCCGCAGAGAAGATTTCTCGAAATTTACTGAAATTCCCAAACTCCTGCAAAGCTGCAGAGTGTAGTCTCTGGTCTGAAGAAGCTGTCAACTGGTGGTGGCGGAGAGGAGCCAGTCGTCCAAATAAGGAAACACCTGGAATCCTTGACGTCTCAGATGAGCTGTGACCACTGCCATGCATTTGGTAAACACTCTGGGGGCTGAAGTGAGGCCAAAGGGCATGGCTCTGAATTGGTAATGACTGGTCCCTAGCCGAAAGCGGAGAAACCTTCTGGAGCGCCTGTGAATCTTTATGTGATAGTACGCGTCCTGAAGGTCTATAGAGCACATCCAGTTGTCCTTGCCCAGAAAGGGCAGAATGGACTGAAGCGTGACCATCCGGAATCTTGCCTTCTTGACAAATCTGTTTAGACTGCTCAGGTCTAATATTGGTCTCCAATCTCCCGTCCTTTTGGGGACCAAAAAGAATCTCGAGTAGATGCCGGATCCTACTTGGTCTGCCGGCACAGTCTGGACGGCTCTTTTCCCTAGGAGCTTTGAAACCTCCTGTTCTGCCAAATCCCTTTGACCGGGTGAGATGTCTGGAAGGGATTGTTGAGGTACAGGATACCTTTCGAAGGGGATTTTGTAACCCTCGGATATGATCGACTGTACCCACATATCTTGTGAGAGAGAATGCCAGGCTACTGGGTACAGCAAAATCCTTCCCCCGACTGCCTCCAAGGGTGGACAGTCGGGCAACACCTCAGGGGTGCTGAAAGGGCTTCTCAGGAAGAGACTCCCTGTTGCCCTGGTTCTGAGGACCCCCCCTGCCTCTAGGGCGGCGTCTATTATTGTTACCCCCTCTGCCTCTGGGGGTAAACTGACCACGTGTGTCCGGTGTAGCTCCTTGGGCTTTGCGGAACCACATCTTCCCTCCCTTCTGACCCTTGGGATATGGTCTAGAAGGGGTGGAAAATTGGACTCCAACGGCAGAAAGAGTTTTACCATCCTGCTCACACCTGGTCAAGGTATCCTTCACCTGAGGTCCGAACAAAGCCGAACCATCAAAGGGGGTATTGGTGAAGGACGCCTTAAAGGGGTCCGCAAAATTACAAAGCCGCATCCAGGCTTGGCGTCTAAGAGCCACTCCTGTGCCTGCGGCCCTGCTCGCTCCATCGGCTGCATAGGATACAAGCCTCATGGAGGAGTTGGATAAGGAATTCAGGATTGCTAGCTGTGAGGCAATCTTTTCTTGAGCCCCAGCAGCAGAAGGATCCTGGACCACTTCACCCAGTTCCTTGAGAATATCTCTTTGAAGCCTGGTGAAGTGACAAAGGTAGTTCAGCGAACGCATAGCAAAGGTCGCTGAAGAAAACATCCGCTTTCCATACCTGTCCATGGTCCTAGAATCCTTGTTAGGAGGATGGACAGGTACTGAAGGATCCGCCAGTTCCTTCTTAGTGGCCGCCGCCACCACCATAGCATCCACAGAGACGCCCTTGGAAAAAAACTGTTTATCCATAGGGGCCGTAATAAACTTGGATGGTCTCCTGGGGACAGGTTCCACAGAATCTGGAGCTGCCCACGCCTTCCGAGCCACTACCTGCATAAGTGGGTCGAAAGGCAGAGACACCCAGGAGGTGGAGGGTCGGGATCCAAAAGCCTCCAGGTATACAGACTCATCCTCGGAGGGATCAATGGATGGCCAATTCCCCCTCTGTTTGAGGAGCTCAAGGATGTCTGAAAAGGAGACATCCTCAGAGGGGGATCGTGGGGAACCCTCCGACTCATCTAAGTTGGTATCAGATGTAGTAGACTCGGGGGAGTCTGTGTGTTTCCTCTTACACGTCCTCTTCCGAGGGGGTTCACCTGCAGGATCAGGAGAAACTTCGGAAGAGGAGGAAATTCCCAATGGGGAAACCTGGGGGGATGGATCCCTGGGCCTGAGAGCAAGAGGCTGGCAAGAGGTGTCTACAGGCACCGAGGAGGGAGGAGCTAGAGGGATGGACCGTTGACCTGGCTCAGGAGCCAGGACACTCCTCATCACCTCAAAGGCTCCCCTCCCCGGGAGACCGGAATATCCCCGTTCCGAGGATACAGGAATTCCCGGCTCCACTGAGAGGGAAGGCTCCGAGGCCGATGTTGGTGCCGAGCTTACCAAAGCCGAAGCCCTGAGAGGGAGAGCGGGGTCGGACAAGGGTCCGATGCCACTAGCCCCCTCGGAGCCGACAAGGGAAACCCGACGACCGGATCCCTCCAAGGAAGGTCTCAAGGAGGAGATCAGAGCCGAAGACGATGGAGCCGAAGGATGTATCGGCTCTGGCGCCGAAACAGTCGCTGTCCCGAGAAGCTCCGGCTCCGAACTCTGGTGGGGAGTCGGAGGAGGAAGTTCAAGGGGTGAAGCAATAGCCGAAGTCTGTTGAGACGGGCTATGGAGCATTTGGGCCAGTGCCTGCGACTTTAACAGCCTGCTTACCACCCTCTCCAAGTCGTGGTCAGACAGCCTGGAAGATCTCGAAGATCGGCTCCGATGGCTCCGCTCCGACAAAAGAGGAGACCTCGGGGCTGAGTGGATACTCTCCAACGAAGGGGACCGAGATCTCTTTCGGGACGAAGTCATCGGAGCCGAAGTCCCCTGAATTCCAGATGGAGCCGAAGGTTTCTCGGCTCCGATGCTGGATAAAGTGTCGGCTCCAGCCGGAGCCGACAAGGCCACAGTAGACCGGGTGTCGGAACCAATCTGTGCCGAACCCACTACCTTGGAAGCAGAAAGATCGGCTCCAGTCGGAGCCGGAGCCACCGGAGGAGGCTTGGATACTGTAGCCTGAACCTTCGGTGGCTTGGAAGGTTTACTAGACCCTGTTTTAGAGGGAGAACCTTCTGGCTTAAGTAAGCCACGGAGGATCAATTTATTCCTCCTTTCCTGCAGGACTCTCTGGCTAAAAGAGTGACACAAAGCACAGGAGTCCTGCAGGTGCAAAGGCCCCAGGCAGTAAACACAAGAAGTGTGACCGTCTGTCAGAGACATTTTCTGACAGCACGAGTCACACTTCTTGAAGCCTGAGACCTTGCCTTCCTTTGACATAGTCCTAGAGGAAGAAGTAACACACACCCCAACAAACACACAATTAATCCCCAAACACACAGACACACAGGTAGGGATTAACTAATGGGGTCTAGGCCTAACTTAAAATTGTTTTACAACTATGTAAAGAATTTTTTAACTATAAGGGGAATAGGGTGAGCTGTAGAAATACTACACACTATGAAAGGGGAAAAAAGGGAGAAATAATTCCCTAACTAAGCTTTTTTGACAAAAACTACTTACCTCAGCTGGCAAAGGAGACCTCTTTCGCTAAGCGGCAAACGAGATCTGAGGTAGTTCCGCCTTGCATCATGGGATATAGGGTTGCCTCGAGCTGGTAAAAGGAGTTCTAAAGCTAAAGCAAGTGCCGAGTCAGAGCCGAGGATCGGCTCCGAACCCATCCAGCAAGAATGAAGGCGAGATTGACAACTTAACATTAGATTTTACAATAAAAGATAATAGCTTTACCTTACAGCATGTTTTGTGAACATGTGCAGCGATCAGCAGCCAGGGAGAGATAGTTTGAAAATGGTGCCCTGAGTTCATGTGGGATATATCACCTCTGATTGGCTGAGGTGGGATGGTCCAGAATTCGACCACATGCAGGCAGAAAAAACAATCAGTAAATGGTATGTAAAGTATAAAACCTTATGTGTGAGATTGTGAGCCAATAAAACTATGGTTTACAACAGACTTTTTTGCACACTGGTATTATCTAAGAATATTATGGATACAGGGAAGAGGAAATCAAATTGCTATCTGAAGCACCACACAGGGGACCAAGACATGCAGGGATGAGTAAAACTAGCCTAAATGGTAGAGGTGTTCCAGTAAAAACAGTTTAGTGGCACGTACTACCTTGTAGTCAGACATTTAAATGGATCAATGCTCTTGCAGTTCTGGGAGAGGTGCTATCAGTCCCTAGGTCTGAACAGCATGGTGATGTCAAAAAACTCAAATGGAAGGGAGAGAACTCTCTGGGTTGAGAGATACAGGCAAGACAAGCAGGGCAAACTAAAATAAAGAGAAATTTCAAACAAAACAAATAAGTAAAAATTATGTGAAAAAGCTGTAGTAGGTGCTTCAAATTACAAGGCTACAAGCTGAGATAGACTTTCCAGTTTCTAACCCTTTGTGAGCATTTAAAAGCAACAACACATTGTAGGGAAAAAATCATTGGTAAACTAAGCAGTCTAAGCACTACAGTATACTATGTATAGTTACTACCAAGAGGAGCAAATCTAAAACTGCAGTAGCAAAAACAAGCTGGTTCTATAGTCACTAGAGACATGCTAGTGTTTCAGTATATTCAGTTAAACACATAGGGAATACTTTATTCTATAATAACAGATATTCACAGACATGCAGTGGTAACAAATTTATTAGTATACATCAAGCTGCGTTGATAGAGACTGCAGATATTTACAGAAATACAGTGTTCTTAACTTCCATATTATACAACAACCTGAAAATGCTAGCATTAACAATAAATTAGTGGCAGGCACTCTACATGTAATACTGGAGACAATTGACTCAAGCAGGCAGAAAATAAAAATGAAATGAGAAGCAACAGTGTAACCGGTGCAGAGTGTAGAGGTACAAGACGCCAGTTAAAGACAAAAACGCCTCACATATACACATACAGCCTAACTGCCAAAAGAATGTTTCAGTGCATTGTTGCACTAATAGAATACTGGCATTGAAAATATTTTGTGAAATAGATTTTACAATAAAAGATAATAGCTTTACCTTACAGCATGTTTTGGGAACATGTGCAGCGATCAGCAGCCAGGGAGAGGTAGTTTGAAACTGGTGCCCTGAGTTCAGGTGGGATATATCACCTCTGACTGGCTAAGGTGGGTTGGCCCAGAATTCAACCACATGCAGGCAGAAAAAACAATCAGTAAATGGTATGTAAAGTATAAAACCTTATGTTTGAGATTGTGAGCCAATAAAACTATGGTTTACAACAGACTTTCCTTGCACACTGGTGTTATCTAAGAATATTATGGATAGAGGGGAGGGGAAATCAAATTGCTATCTGCCGCACCGCACAGGGGACCAAGACATGCAGGGATGAGTAAAACTAGCCTAAATGGTAGAGGTGTTTCAGTAAAAACAGTTTACTGGCACGTACTAGCTCATTGTCAGAAATTTAAATGGATGGACGATCTTGCATTCCTGGGAGAGGTGCTAGCAGTCGCTAGGTCTGAACAGAGTGGTGACTTCAGAAAATTCAAATGGAAGGGAGAAAAATATCTGTGTTGAGAAATACAGGCAGGACAAGCAGGGCAAACTAAAATAAAGAGAAAATACAAACAAAAGAAATAAGTAAAAATTACATAAAACAGCCAGGGTAGGTTCTACAAAATACAAGGCTACAAGCTAAGATAGACTTTCCAGTTTCTAACCCTTTGTGAGCATTTAAGCACAACAACACATTTTAAGAAAAAAAAAGCATTGGTAACTAAGCAGTCTAAGCAGTCTAAGCACTACAGTATACTATGTACAGTTACTACCAAGAGTAGCAAATCTAAAACTGCAGCAGCAAAAACAAACTGGTTCTATAGTCACTAGAGACATGCTAGTGGTTCAGTATATTCAGTTAAACACATAGGGAATACTGTATTCTATAATAACAGATATTCACAGACATGCAGTGGTAACAAATTTATTAGTATACATCAAGCTGCGACAATAGACATTGCCGATATTTACAGAAATTGACGAGCAGGCAGGAAAAAAAATGAAATGAGAAGCAACAGTGTACACGGTGCAGAGTGTAGAGGTACAAGATGCCAGTTAAAGACAAAAATGCCTCACATACACACATACAGCCTAACTGTCAAAAGAATGTTTGAGTACATTGTTGCACTAATAGAATACTGGCATTGAAAATGTTTGGTGAAATAGATTTTACAATATAAGATAACAGCTTTACCTTACAGTGTGTTTTGGGAGCCTGTGCAGCAATCGGCAGCCAGGGAGAGGTAGTTTGATAATGGCACTCTGAGTTTATGTGGGATGTATCACTTCTGATTGCCCACGATAGGTTGGCCCAGAACTCGACCACGTGCAGGCAGAAAAAAACAATCAGTAAAAGCTATGTAAAGTATAAAACCTTATGTTTGAGATTGTGAGCCAATAAAAGTATGGTTTACAACAGACTTTCCTACCACACTGGTATTACCTAAGAATATTATGGATAGAGGGGAGGGGAAATCGAATTACTTGCTGCTGCACTGCACAGGGGACAAAAACATGCAGGTATAAGTAAAACTAGCTTAAATGGTAGGGGAGTTTCAGTAAAAAAACAGTTTATTGGCACGTACTAGCTCATAGTCAAAAATGTAAATGGATGGACGATCTTGCAGTCCTGGGAGAGGTGCTAGCAGTGGATAGGTCTGAATGGAACGGTGACTTCAGAAAATTCAAATGGAAGAGAGAAATATCTAGGTTGAGAGATACAGGTAGGACAAGCAGGGCAAATAGCTCTGAGTGAGAAAGTTAAATGCTGGACGATCTTGCAGTCATGGGGAGGTGCTAGCCGTTGCTAGGTCTGAACCACGTGATGACTTCAGAAAATTCAGATGGAAAGGAGAGAAATATTTGGGTTGGGAGATAAAATCAGGACAAGCAGGGAAAATAGCTCACAGTCCGAAATTTAAATGGATGGATGATCTTGCAGTCCTGGGAGAGGAGCTAGCAGTCACTAGACCTGAACAGCGTGGTGATTTCAGAAAATTCAAATGGAAGGGAGAGAAATATCTGGGTTGAGAGATACAGGCAGGACAAGCAGGGCAAACTTGCAGCATGTTTTGGGAGCCTATGCAGTGATCAGCAGCCAGGGAGAGGTAGTTTGACTAGCCTATCAGCTTCCCCATAACAAATTAATTTAGCTTGTGAATTCAGCCTGTGCCTTCTTTTTGTGAATGCTTGTAGCATACTGGCGAACACCAAACTCCTTTTCTAATTTCATCACCATGCTGTGCACAGTGGGTACAAGTGTGGGACATGATGTTATGGTTCACAGCAGTGGAGCTGGAGTTTATGCTGAGGGGGTACCCACCACTTTTAGACAAGCTTTATATATGGCTAATTTGTTTGCTGCAGTCTTAAAATGGAACTAGTATATATGAGGCAGCCACACAATATGTTCTGTTACTTAACTCATCTTTTGAAAATGAGCATTTATTTTCATTGTAATTTGATTCTGTAATTGTAAAAGAAATAATTAAATACTTCATAAATCAACAGTTAAGCATTAATACCAGAATCCATTTAAATATTAGTTTCACTCATCAAATAATTCATGTATTTACTGAATTTATTTTACTATGCAGACAGATAAAACTAAAAAGTGTCATAATATTATCATATCAAGAGATAAACAGAATTAATTAACTATTACTATCCTCTTGAGCCAATCTGTGCATTCTCACAGTATTATATTATAGTTAGAACAAATTAAAGGCTGCATGAAATAAATACAAAATACATAAAAGTCCCACAGATATAATTACTAATTTAAGATTTCATCTGAGGACAGTGACTTCTGATATACACTATAATGCACTTAAAAGCATTTTTCAGGGAGGTTTCAGCCCTCTTGGGGGGAGGGGTCTGTACCCCAAGAACCCTGCTACTTATAGTAACTAACTCTTGAATTTTTTATAGGTTCATAGACTCAGAGTTACTAGGCATACACTCCTGGAGAACTGTAATGAATGGGATGGATCAGTGTCAGGGAGGGGACTCACAAAGTGACTTAAGCCCAGAAAACTTTTAACCTTACTATACAAAATCAGTGAGGTTTTAAATAGGGTATTACAAAGAAAATTATCATTAAACCATATGCCCCAGTATTTTTCAACAGCCCCACTATCTGAAAAGAAAGAAAATTAATGCACATTCTATCAGTGTCTTTCTGTCTACTAGGCATACTTTTCCTACATAAATGTTTAACATTGTTATAGTTATACACTGCCCCTAGCTGGACATGACATTGGCCTATAAGTGTGCCCAATATTAATAACGATTTGAGCTATTGTCTGTTCCTCTTTTAAGTAGTCCTGATGTGTACTCCATGGTCCCTAAGTTCTTGACAATTTACCATTCAGGTGACAATGTTGTTTGTTAACAAAGGCAATCTCAGTTTTTGTTTTTTTTTCTCCCCCCCCCCCACCTTGCAGTTGCTGTGAGCTGACCATGACAGCCTCACCTCATTCACAGAATCTACTACAGCCAACAAGCTCCTTCAGACTTTCTATGAACAATGTTTGGGGTCAGTGGGGGAGACTGAGGCACTTTTGACAGTGTCAAATTGCTGCTTGGGAGGATATTTTTTAATTATGCCATAAGTTCTTCTCCCATGTGCAGACATACAGTCTCAAGATGGATGTGCAATAGGTGAAATGACGTATTATCCCACCTCACCTCTGACTATGCTCTGTACCATGATGATAACTCCCCATATGAGTGTCCCTAACCTCCACCAAAGATCAACTGCAAGATGAATCTATATGTATGCTCACCCCCCAGGATGGGCATGTGTAGCCTCCTTTACTAGAACCTCAGATGTCCAGGTCACTGATTAAATCCAGGTTGCCTAGGTGGTAGCAAGGGCTATAGCCATCTATGCCATGGCACCAGAAGTTTTGGTATTTTCTGACTGATGATAGGGGGAAATAGGATTGTAGCATCCTTACTATCCTCTCTAAATCTGCTGAAGCAGAAGTAGAGAGGAAGTTCAGATTAGCAGTTACTCTGTGGTTAAGAGTGAAAAAATTTTTCAGCATTTAGCAGAAAACAAAAATGTTGTTGACTAGGAGTGGGTAGTTAATAATTATAACCAGTAGCAATATCAAAGGCAGCAAAAGAGCAAATAAATATTCCTTAGTGAACTGTTGTGCCTTGTTTATCAGGTGTTATTAGTATTTATTCTGCGTACATCTTGGTTTTCATCCTTAACAAATACCAGGGAATATGTCTTATGAAAGTTGTTTGTTAATCTCTGTTGTATCTCTTCTGTCTGTTTATTTATTAGCTCTCTAGCTTAAGTCAGGACTCTGCCCTTACTGTAAAGCCATTTTTAATCAGATTAATCATTACCTCTTCTTTTATTTTTATTGAGAGTATATTTCAGGTATTTTGCTAAAGCTATTTTATTTACATTTCTTAGATGAATATTACTTGCTATTTTACTTATATTATTGCATGTATTTTTTACAGTTTTAATCTGTCCCACTTATGCCTGCTACTTGACTTACAGCTGACGTGCATTACAACTTTCTCGTTGTAGGCAGTGACCCCACAATGGCTTGGTGCAGCGTTTTCTGTGCTGACCTTGGACTAATTGTGTAGGCAATAAGCCAACAGTTGATTATAAATTAACAGCACCCCCAAGCCTGACTCCATGGGTAGGTTTTGGCATTGATTTTCTGGGTGAAGACTGTAATTTTCATGGGCAGGATATCGAAGCACAACTAATGTCCAGATAGTATCTAATTTAGGGTCATGAGAATTATATCTTTGTTGATTGTGAATGATTTTTTGTCTTATCTTCAAGTGGCTGTGCCCTCCAGTGCTCACTGCAAGCACTTCACTAGTGAATATGAAGTGATTGGGATGAAAAATCATTACACCCAAATTAGAGAGATCATGTTTCTGTCTTAGAAAAAAGCAGACTGCTCAGTGCGGATGAAGACAAACAGCTTCAAATAAAACAGTTTAAGGGTCTTGTGGGGCTTGTTCTTGAGTGAAGGTGGAGGAATCTGGGAGATAGTGGATAGGTACAGTTGTGGAAGTAATGCAGGCATTGTATGAAGTTAACAGTGTTACTTGAGGTTGTTGTGGGTTTCCAGTGAGGATACTGCCTGGGCATGTCTCTTGCATGGTACATCAGGCACAGCTTACTGGGGACCCAGTACCCCTGGTGGGATAAATCTTTCAGCTTATCCGGGGATATCACAGGGTGAGCTGGAGACCATTGCTGAGAATAAAGAAATCTGGTCTGCCTCATTCAACTTGCTGCCACTGCATCAGTCACCAGGACAAGTGCTTTACAAAATGAATGGCTGAATAAGTTGTTTTACAATTCATATAGAAAGCTATTTTTATATATTTTTACAGCTATCTTAATCAGCCACCCTCTGAGGAGGGGTGGGCCTTGGGCTAGCAAACCGACCCCATAAAACCCATATCTGCTACGGAAGCAAGGAGCGCTGAAGGGGGCTCATTGCCCAGTGGGCTGTATGCATGGGATCGAATCCAGGATCTTAATCAGCACTGAAAATATTAATCAGTAAACTTTCATTTCAACATTTATGTAATGAACTAATTCATTGTCTTAAGAATCACTGATTAGAACTTCTTATCTTAAGAGTCTGTCCACCGAGAAAATAATTCTGGTCAGAAATCTATGTAGTCATCTCAGCAAGGTACCCACTTTTACCAGTAACAGTTGTAAGATATCCTGTGTTGTTACAGATTTCCTTTAGTCTTTTAGTCTGCACTTCATTTCTTATAATAGACTGGCTTTTGGATGAGATAGTGCTGATAATCTGGAATTACTAATTGCACCCTATAATATGGCACTGACTTGTGTCCTGGGTCTCATTTCCTCATATTGTGCATTTCCTACATCTTCAAATGCATGTAAGGATTTCTGTTGAAATTCTAAGGAGCCGAACTGCAGTCCCAAAATAAGCAAGACTGCATGTGGAAACAGAAGGAATATTTACTTAGTCTGATGTTGCTATACCTTGGGGTGATCTTGGGGTTATTATATATAAGTACAAAGGATGTGGGGGCACAGTCTCTCTGCAAACATGGTTTTGACATTTACTGTATTTCTTGAACAATCACAGTTCATTTTACAACATTGTGAGACTCAGTTTTGGTCTCACACTTCTGATTTGGAACTAACACAGACTGTCGTTTGACACTGAACTCCATATGGGATGGTGACGGGGATAGCAGTTGAAATGAAGATGGCAAAATACCTGCTTCACTAAAGTTTGACAGAGACATGCACAAAACTCAAAAGCATGAACAGCAATGTGTAACTTTAGAAGGAAAAAAGTGAAAACTGAAAGAAGCTACAACAGTATTAAAATATTTTTTTTCAGTGAGAGGGTCTCATGCATCACTCACACCCTGCTATTTATACAGAGATCTCTGAATTCTCCTAGATACTATAGTCTCAGAATTAGAATATAACAAATGTAGTCACCCTTCAGTCTCTGCATTTCTGACTATTGAAGAGTAGTGTGTCTACGTTTTGCCTTGTTCCTCAATGGAAGACTTGCCTTCTCAAGGAAAACTTTATTTGGATGTATGGCATTCAACCTACCAAATATAATCCTCTTACAAGAAGGCACTTTTTTGTCCAGTGAGATTTCAGTCACATGCCACCCAAAACATTTCACCACTTATAAAATGTTTTCCTTCTTTCAGTTTGAGGAAACTGCACACTTCTTTACAGACTAGGTTACCAGGAAGAGGCAGCCCTTCCCCATGGTCTCATCTATGAAGTGTTGCAGTTAGTCTAATGTGGTAAACTCAGGGATGTATTTGGATATGCTGATGCTGAAAATATCGCAAATATAGTTGTATCTATGTATGTAATATACTGCAGGACAGACTCCAGTCCTACAAGCCTGATTAAAATCCTGTCTCAGATCACTGTCCCCAGTCATTTTCCAAATTGTTCATTCTTCATTGAGGACAGATGTTTTGCCATCATTAATTATTTCTTGACATTTGCTTACTGGGAAAGTCCAATTGGGCAGAGGTCCAGGGACAAAAGCTCCAAGGTATCATATTTAATGCAATCAATATCTATGATCACACATTTTATAATGCAGTTTCACTGAATACACAGCATAATAATCAGTATAATAAAATTTGTATTGATATTCACAGACATTACATTTACAAGCCTTGTACTGTGACTTTACAGAGAGAAGCGTGGTATATATCATAGGTAGGAGTAATTTAAGAAATATAATACAGTGAGGTATTAGATGAAATAAGCAAGTCTGAGTGGAAACGGAGAAATAGAGATGAAATAGTACTTTGGCTGTGCTAATTATTAATAGGTATGGCAGTTTAGGAAATACAGTAAGGTAAGGTATTAGACAGGGATAAGCAAGTTAAGTGATTTAGTGCTTTAAAGGGAGGCACACGAAGGTGATGAACTGTGTTAGAGAGCTATTTCCCATATGAGGAGCTGAGACAAAGTCAGGAGACAGAGACGAAGTCTTTTAGTAATGGTTTGAAAAGATGAAGGTGTGTCATAGACCTGACTGATACAAAAATTTTATTCCAAGCAGTTGTTTATTTGACCAAATGGACAATTTGGAAGATAGTACTGGAGTAGGGTTCTAATTGCTGGGCAGGCAGATGGGGTGTGGATGATTTTATGGTTTAAGGTGAGCTGAATGTAAGATAGGTGCTAAGGAAGCTTGAGCCAGTTAAGTGTTTTTAGTGTTAAACAATGGGATTTGTTGCAAATGGATCTGGCAACTTTGTAATAGCACTGTTTAAGTTTGAAAATAAGTGAGGCTTGTAGGTTGGTCATGATAAGGGCTCCATATAGAAGACAGAGTAAGAGGTAAGTGATAGCTAGAGTTACCTTGGCAGAATCTGTAAGGAATGTCTTTACTCTATGTAGTGTGCCTTGTTTTTGATGGGTTTTCTTGATGCTGTTGTGAATATGTAAATCAAATTTAAGATTGTTATTAATTGTCATGCCAAGTAGTTTTGTATGTGGGGTAACTTCAATCACAATATTATTTAAGGAATAGGATCATAGGCTCATAGGAAGTTACTAGGCTATTAGCCCTGAGGCCCTTACAAGCCTAGCCAAGAATTTAGCCCATGTTCTGACAATTCAGCACCCAATGCCCCTGTCCAGCAGGGACACAGGTGGAATCCCAGAGGTGTATTTTCTGTTCCCCATCCAGTTATCCAGGTTACACTTAAAAAGGGTTAATGAAGTGCTCTGCTTGATGTGGAGAAGGAGTCTATTCCACAGAAGGGGGAATCTCTGGGACACAAATCTGTCCCACCAACAAGTCCTATTGATGTCACAGACCAGGTTGAGGTCACTCATGCAGGTTACTCGAGTGGAGCTTGACTTGCAGATATGCAGCAGTCCCATCAAGACAGTGTGTCTGAGATTGCTTTGTATGCCAGACAGAGGTCACATCTGAGGAGTCTGTATGAGACTGAGCAGAGGAACAGGACTTTTAGCCTCTCTGTGTAGGGTAGATGTTTGAGGCCCTGGACTCTCCTGGTGAGGAACCTCTGTGGTCTCTACAGCTGCTGCATGTGCTTTGTGAGGTATATGCTGAAAGGGGCATTGTACTCAATAATGGGTATTATAAGGAAAGAATACAGGGATATTATGACTTCCTTGTCCCTGGATGCGATACCCTTCCTAATAAAGTGGGCCATGTAGAAAGCTTTCCATACAACGGAGGCAATATGATGGTCAAAAGTCAGTTTGCTATCAACCTGGGTGCCCAAGTCCCTCACAACTAATTGCGTGCTTAGGACCTCGTTATTAATGTGATAATTTGTGGGGACATCACTCTCCCCAAAGGGGATGATGATGCATTTTTGGGCATTCAGTTTGAGGCCATGTTTCTGGCACCATTTATTTGTTTGGGTGAGACCCTCTTGGAGGATGGCCACATCACTAAGGGAATTGATAACAGTGCCCAGCTTGCAGTTATCTGCATACTTGGTCAGCCATAGCCCACTGGTTTTGGCCTGCACCTCAGAAAAGTATAGCCCAAACAATAGAGGCCCCAAGACCGATCCCTGGGGTACACCACTCATTACGGGTCTACTGCTTGAGGTAACTTCCCCTGTTTTGACTAGGTGGGTGCTATCAGTGAACCAGTTTGTTACCCATCTGGTAACATATGGACTGATACCTAGTTGAGAGATTTTATCTATTATACCCAAGTGTGGAATAGTATTAAAGGCTTTAGCCAGATCAAGGTAGGTGGTGTGCACTGTCTTCCCCTCATCCATGGCTTTGGTGAATGTCTCAGAGAAGTTGACCAAATTTAACAGGCATGACTTCCCCTTGATGAAACCAAACTGTGTGGGATCAAGTGTTTGGAGGTTGCCACATCCATTCCATAGCCTTGCAGATCAGGCTAGGTAGGCTGATGGGTCTATAATTTCCTGGATTGGTGGATGCTCCACCTTTGTGCAAAGGGATGACACTGGCTGTTCTCAACTCCGTTAGGATGAAGCTGGTACTCAGGCTTTGGTCGAATAGGGTGCTTAATGGTTCTGCAAGTTCCTGCCTCAGTTCATGTAGGATGCAGCCTGGGATGTTATCGGGTCCCATGGAGACTGTATTTTTTGCCTTTGAGAGGGCAATGATGACTTGCTCCATAGAGATAAGGGGAGTGGGGCAAGTGCTGGGGATGGCCTGATTTACTGATGGGGGGGACAGAGGTGTGAAGTTTTCGCTGAACCTGTCTGTCAGCAGGTTGGCTATATCTATGGCATTTGTGTAGGTGGTGTATTTGACCCCCAGTTCTGAGTAGATCTAAGTGCTTCTTTTGATTACTGCAGACATATGTGAAGAAGCCCTTATGATTGCCTTTAGTAGATGTGGCCAGTTTGGACTCAAAGTTTGCTTTGGAGGATTTCACTAGTGCTCTTATTTGCTTGGTCAGGCTAAGTAGAGATTGTTTTCAATTAGGCACCTGCTGCTTCTTGGTCATGGACAGCAATTTTTGTTTTCCTTTTATTAGAAAGTTTATTTATTGCAGATGTCCACCAGACAGGTTTACTCTTCCTTGAGGAGGAGGATTTTGTCCTGTCGGGTATTTCTGATTCCATGCAGTTATGTAAATGCTCGTATAGTACTTTGGTGTAGGTTTGAACATTTGTGCCAGTTACTACGGAGGCAGAGGGGGCTGTGAAGCTGTTCATACCTTCTGTCAGGAGGTTGTAATAAGCTTTGAAGAAGTTGTCATGTTTGACCCTAGCAGGGGGGGGTGGGTGTCGAGGGAGATGGTAACTTTGAAAGTGACCATTTTGTGGTCAGATCCTACCAAAGAGGATGACACTGTAGGGATGCTGCAGTGGTTACTCATGTTGGTTAATACCAAGTCCAAGATATTATCACCTCTTGTGAGGGTGTCGACCAGCTGGTCCAAGTCATTTGCATTAACAAAATCAAGGCATCTCTGGGCATTTGTATTTTGGCATGAGTAGTTCTTCCAGTCTATGGTTGAATAGTTAAAGTCACCCAGGATCAGGGTAAAGGGTTGAATCTTGATAGATTCAAAAAGGTACAGATAGGTGGAGTGAGCATCTTGAGTCAATGATTTGAATAAGGGTCTTGTCAATGGTTAACTACACCTGGAGTGTCTCCTGTGTGTCATACTGTTTGACCAGCCTGGAGGTGTGTATGTCTTTAATATATATTCAAACTCCACCTTCTTTTGCTTTGCTGCCAATGGTTTGGGATCTAAATGTATGATAAGATGCGTAACCTGGTATGGCTGGGGTGTTCTACACAGCTTTGAACCAGGTTTCTGTGACTGCACAAATGTCAGCATCTTCCAGGGTTAAGAATGCTTGCAGTGAGTGCAGTTTCATGTTTAGACTCCTAGCATTTTGCAGCATGACCTTTAATTTGCATTTTGACAAAATTTTCATGTTGGTAGTTTTGACCTCTTGACATTGCCTAAAAAAGGGCACTATGGGGGAGACAAGAGCCTTTGCCAGAAGCCTGAAGCCCAAGGGAGACAGATGCAGGCCAACTCTGGCAAAGCATCGTGCTCTGTCGATCATGTCTTCCCAGGCTGTCAGATACTGGATCCCCTTGGAATGACACCAGAAACTAAGCCAAGCATTGTGGTCTGTCAATCTTATCTTCCCAGGCTCTCAGGTACTGGATCCCCTTGGAATGACACCAGAAATTAAGCCAATTTGTCATGGAAATGTGATTTTCGAAAAAAAGAGAAGTAATTTAATTTGGGGGGGGTGTTTAGTAGAAGATGATTATCCTTTCAAAAGAGTCAAAGGCTTCTTGAGTAATTCTCTGAAGATGTATTAGGTTGTCGGAAATGCATAGTAGGGTAGAATCATCAACATATTGTATGAGGGAAGCTTAATGAGAGGATTTATGTAAATTGTTATTGAATATATTAACGATTAGAGAGTTGAGAATGGAGCCCTGTGGCACACCAGTATTGACAGGAAGGAAGGGAAGTAGTTGATAAACCTTAGTAATGTGAGTTGTGAATACAGAGGAAACAAGTTAGCCTTTGTCCCTGGCTTAGTTAATAGTATCTGTGAAAGTCAATAAGGTCATGGTAGTGCTATGGGTGGGTTTAAAACCATGCTGTATGGGGATCAGGAGCTTTTCGTAATGAATATGGTAAAGAAGTTGCTTGTGAATGCACTTCTCCAGAATTTTTGATGAAGGAGATAATATGATGATAGGTTTGAAACTGTTTATATCAGATGAGGTTCCTCCTTTATGAAGGGGGATGATTTTCTGTACAGGAGGAACATATGACTCCTTGATAGATATGTTAATTAGAAGATACACAGGATAGGCTATGGAAATGGCTGCCAGCTTGAGGTATTCTGATGGGAGATTATCTGCTGAAGGAGAACAAGGTTTAAGTTTAAGAAGTAGGATTTGTTGTACCAGGTTGGGATGAGTTTTAGGGTGAAACAGGCTGTGTTTGCTGTCTGAGGAGAGGGAATGTCAGCATTCTTGGGAGAAAAATCTCTTTAGTAAGGGCTTTAATACTTTCTATAAAATGTGTGTTAAAGTGAGCAGCTGTTTCAGAAGGAGTGTTATTTCAGACAGGATTAGGAGCGATGGATGTTCCAGGGTCAAATATATTATTAACAGAAGACCAGAATTTTTTAGGGTTGGAAGACTAATTTATTAAGGGGTTACTGAAGTAGATTTTTTTGTTTTGTGATAATTTGTCTTTTAGTACGGTTATGTAGTTCTTTAAATTGTTATAGGTTTTGGTGAGATCTATATTTTAACCCTTCTTTCTAAACCCCATCTCTTTCTTTCATTGTATATGAGATTCAGTTTAGGATGTTTTCTAGTGTTGTCGCATTATTACCTTGGGGGAATATAGAGTACTATAATACATAGTTGCTTATGGTTATTTATTTTAAGATGGGATATGTGGAGTTCAGTGTTATGGAATTTGAGAATAGGTTTATTATACCCTAGGATTTCAAAATAGCCAGGGTATAGTGAAGCTACTCCACTACCTTTTTTTTTAGTTCTATTAGCTCTGATTATTTTATAACCAGGGAGTCATATGTCAGAGTCAAGTACATGGCATTTTAGCTATGTTTCAGTTATGGCAAAAATATCTGGTATATTGTGGAAGATCCAAGCATGGGGGGTTGCAATTTTATTATACATGTTACTAGTATTTAAGGAAATGAATTTACACTCTTTGGGTGAGTTTGAGATAGGTGGGTTGGGTTTTGCTGGGATTGGTAAAGGTGGTGTGGTCCCTGTTTTGGAAGGGGATGGGTGGACTGAGTAGAAGGGGGATTGGCTTGGGATGAGTTTTGGAGGGTACTGGGGAGTCAGGATGGGAGGGGCTGGGTTTGGGATGATTATCCCCACAGAGTGGTAACAGAGAGAAAATGGATGTTTGGTAAGCTTGTTTTGATTTAACTGCTGCAGTTAGCTTTATTTTGGTGTGGCATGTGTGAGACTTTAGAATCTAAATTTTAAGTAAAGACTGAGTGAATTTTTTTACATACTGGAACTGATTTGTTGTGAATTGGGGTTATTTGAATGGCTAGAGGTAAGCACATAGTGAGAGAAATGTTTACAAGACTGAGCGATGTATGGTAAGTTGTAAGGTGATGAAACAGGAAGCATAAGGGTGCAGTAATACATAAGAGAAACATGATATGTAGGTTTGTAGACAGATATGTCAGAGAGAGAGGAACTAGAACACTGGGGTATGAAGTAGGAGGGGCAGGACTGGTGTAGATAGCTGAGGAAGGTGGATGGTATAAGTTGTGATCACTGTTTAGAAAGTGATCACTATTTAGAAAGTAAATGTAAGAGAGGAAAGAAAATAAAAGTGCTTAAATGCAGACTGATGGTTTAGGAATTGTGTGTGTATTCTTGTGCCCATGGTGTGTCTATATTTATGTTTAGGCCCTTAACAGAGGTGGGAAGTAGGTGGAGTTCTGGCTGGAGAACAGGTCCTATAAATGAAATGCCATGAGGAAGAGCTGTGAAGAGAGCGTAACAAGGAACAGCTCCAACAGCAGCAGTAGGAGGAGTCTATCTGTTATGCTGTCAGTGGAACAGTTTTGTGTAAAGAAACATTAGTCTAACTCATGCTTTGGACCCCCAAAGATTATGCTACTCCAGACAGCAGTTACAATAGAGCTGTTTGGAAGGCATAAAGTACCGCAAAACACTATGAATCTACAGGTGAGTTTCCTCTGACAGTTACAGTTTCACAACAAACAAACTGAATGCAGGAAAGTTTGCAGAGAGGAGTGCAGCAAACTAAATTTGGCTGAGAGAGCAGCAGCAAGAGTCTAACCAGTTACCTGAAGGAGGAAAAAGACAAGTAATAAAATAATAAAAATTGTTTAAGTTTGTAAGCATGGGTTCTGTGGTAGGACACTGCAGTCTCACTACTATTATAAGCCAACAGACAATAACAACTAGAACAGCAATCCACTGTAAGCCTTACATGAATAATACAGTGGCCCTAAACAACATAACAATGGTACACTGACTTCCCTGCTGAAATGTGTGAACCGTAGTCAAGATTCTTTTGTTTTTGTTTTTTGTTAGCAGAAAGGATAGTGTTTCAGAGAGTCTTGAATTTTTGCTGTGTAACTGAGCTCAGAACTCAGGATGTGAGAGCAGTAGTCAATCTTATTTTGTTTTAGTTAGCAGAAGGGATGGTGCTTCACAGACAGAGTCTTGAATTTTAGCTTAGTTATAGAAGTGAGCATGCAGTGCCCTGCAACAGTGTGAAAGCAGCAAAGGGAAGAATGAATACGGGTTAAAATAAGGTCTGATAACTTCAGTCTCAAAAGATGAATGTTTAATTCACACATGCTAGAAAATTATAAACCTGTCTCTCTAACCTTAAGTAAGGTTATTAAGAATGTAATACATTCAAAGATAAATTCTTATTTAACATCTTTGTGTCCTTGATCCATGCTAGTCTGAGACTTTCTTTGCTCGAGTGGTTAATTACATGTTAGTGATGAAAGACCAGCGTCGCTAATTCATCTTGGTCTTCCTTGACTTCATTGTGACCCTTGACACTGTGGACCTTGGGATTACATGCATTCACCTGAAGTGTTATTATGAACTGACTACCGCCATTCCCAAGTGGTCTGCTTCTTGTTTCTCAGACTTTATCAGTTAGGTATTTTCCGGAGTTACTTCTTTCAGTCCTCCCCCTCTGAAGTGCAGGGCACAGTAAGGTTGTATTGTGGCATCCCTTCTAGCACTATGCTGCTACTTAGGGAGATTATAATGGGGAGCAATGCTCACTATTACTCTTATACTGATACATATCTGCTGTACCTTAGCTTTGCTTGGGAACCCTAGCCAGATTTTACTATTCTAGATGACTACTTGGTTCCACCCTGCAGTGAATGGTGTAATACCACTAAAGCTTAGTCCACCTAGGACTGAGGCAATGATTTATTTTTTATATTACTGTTCAGACATTGCATCTTCCTCTCCTCTACCCACTTACAACATTCAAGGCAACAAATTTAAATTTATGTGTCATGCTCATGAATGGGAGTGTTTCATGATAGGCTGACACTGAAGAACCAGGTTTCAGCTGTCACTAAGACATTACGTTGCCCTCTTAAGCATACAGTCCACATCAGGCACTTCATTAGAAGTTGCATTGGTAACCCATGCATTGACATCATCACATGTGGATAGTTGTAGAGCTGGGCTTACCTATGTGAACCTTCTGTGAATGTAGGGGAGGACAGAACATGGCAGCAAGGCTGCTGACTGGGACATTCTGACTAAGTCATATACTGCCTCAATTGCAGGATCAGCACCAGCTACTGGTTGCTGTTAAGAGAGTCTTTATGTCTCTAGGTAATTATTATGCCCTGTACAACTTGTGACCTGCCATTTTTAAAGGAGTTAGGTGTGCCTAATCAGAGTAAGGCACATTAGCTTGTCAGATGAGGGGCTACTGGCTAATCTTAGGATCTGCCTCTGCCTTGAGATGTCTAATAGGGTTATTTTGCATATCTTGCTTTATTTCATTGGAATAAGCTACCTTTCCTAATACAGGCATGCAAATTGGAAACTTTCTTCAGGAGGTCTATTAAGTGCCACCTGGGTCTATTTAAATCCTCATATGGGCATTAATTACATTTTTAATGTTTACAGTTTTTAAATGTATTTATTCATTCCTGTCTTTTTTAATACTGCTGTTTTATTAATGCACTCATTACCTTGCTACTGTATTGTAAAATACCTGGGATTAGGCATTAAATAAATTCAAAAGACGCAGCTGATAAGATCCTATTAGATATTTTCCCTAAATGGATAGTCCTATCCATTTCAAAGTCCAGTTGTTCCTCATTGGCAGATCAAACTACAGTGATTGATTGCTGCAGGCTCTATTATGAGGAAAAACTGTAACTCATTATTTGTTTTAGAATCCTACTTTGTTATGATACCTATCCTTATCCTTTTTACTTTTGCTCTTCTTAGACATCTGGAAAATGTCTTGCCTAGGAACTTTGCAATGAAGAAACAAATGCCCTGGCCAAATTTCCCATAGTAACATAAATACCACCTCAGGTCTCCTCTGAAAAGGGGCTACTAGCCTAGTGGGACTAACCTGGTCAACAGAGGATAAAAAAATAATGGTGGTCTAGTGGTAGAGTGGTTCAGAATTTTATAAACAACTGCATACCTCTCAACCTCTTAGAGCAAGACATCTGGACAAAGCCACACATAATGGGGGGGCAAAGGCTCCAAAATACAGACAAATTTAAAATATTGCTCTTTCAAACTCAGAAAGTTGATAGAATAGCAGGTTTTGCATTAGCGTGAATTTTCTGAAGGAGATGAAGTCTGAAAATCAAATGTCTGCCATTATTTTCTGACGTCAGTCCTCCATGATTTGCCAGTGATGTGCCACAAAACTACAACTTTGTGAGAAACGGATTAGAAATATGAGTAGAAAATCTGGACATCCTGTGAAAATCTGAACAATTGAGAGCTATGTCAAGTGATCCTTTGTCTCAGATGGGCTAGCTCAATCTCAGGTGGTTAAAGACAGAGAAATACTTGAGACCTTGATAAGGACAGTGTACCTGAAAAAAAGGTGGGAAGAAGCAAGTATTGTAGTCCCTGTGAAAATTGAAAAGGACAGGTAGGAGACAGTAATGTCCTTTTGCAGGACAGCATTAGTGCAGCAGTTCTAACCAAACCGCTATCCTTTGCAGAAATGTCCTGTTAAGCTGATTTTGAATTGTTTGAATGCCCTTGTTAATTTACTAGTGTTGTAAATGGTAGAGAAGAGACAGTGTAGCTCAGCAGGGTCACATTTACCCAGCAGGGTATTCACAACAGAGGTCAGGAGGAAACTTTCTGTCTCCCCTCCCCCAAGATATTTTTTCCAGGTTTTGCCCTGTCCAGTGGGAAACAGTCAGAGAGATAAAGTGTCACAGTCACGTAAGATGGAAGACCTTCTCACCTTGGCATACTGTCATTATACTAGTGAAAAAAAAACAAGAGGAGCTGCATTTTTGCTGCTCTGTGACCTATGGCCTCCATGTCAGTCTCTCTTCATATGTCAAGCAAATGGTAAATGAGAAACATTTTCTTACATTTCACTTGACTTGTTTCCTTTATTGGCAGTTCCCAACCATACTTATATACTAAATGTTTTGCAAGCAGTAATGACTGACAATGTAGGTGTTATTGGGGAAATAACTCCCACACAGGGCTGTTGTAAACCTGATGCTAGAAGTGGAGAATCTCTACATCCAATAACACCCAACCTGGAGGGCATTATTACAGTTAAACAATAGGCTATCTTAAATTGTAGTTGCTTTTTTATTAGTATATATTTTTGATGTAAAATTATTTCTCCACCTAATGTTTCAAAGTTGCTGTAGAAAACATAATTGTTGTAGGAAGCATTTTACATCCAAAAATAAGATATGCAAGTATTTAATGTAAACACACAAAGAAAGACTCACACACAGAACAAATGCACAGATAGAAAGTCACACAGATACACATGCAGAGGCAGAGTCAAACACAGATATACAGAAA
The DNA here is from genome assembly GCF_019279795.1 of Protopterus annectens. Classification (NCBI taxonomy): domain Eukaryota; kingdom Metazoa; phylum Chordata; order Ceratodontiformes; family Protopteridae; genus Protopterus; species Protopterus annectens. The sequence goes on from NC_056749.1 coordinate 405,966,407, forward strand.
CAACACACTTACACATGCAAATGTGCCCAGCAGTTACACCTTTTTGAATGAATACATCTTGGGGTGACTTCATTAATAGCTATACAAAGTGCTAACATGATAGCGTGCTATTTCGTATTCATTAAATGGGTCTACACATTTTGTAGAGCTGAAAAAAAGGGATATGGCAGAATATGCTAATGACAGAATAAAGAGCTGAATTTCATGCTAATTAGCCAATCCAACATGGCAGAGCTATTCAGAAAGCGGTAAAGCAATCCTGTACACTCAGTGTAGCCATTTGTCCTGTACACCAAAACTCTTTAGAATACAGGCATGATTATACTTAGGAGTTGCTGCTGTTATTATTATGCTGTATGTACAATAGGCTTTAAATCAGGGTGCTGCTGCTAGACCTTAGGCAAGAAGAAGGGCATTTAGACCCTATTTGAGTTATCATGGACTGCATGACACAGAAATTGCTGAGTGATACAGGGTGGAGAGAGAAATGCTGGAGGAAATATGCAGCCCCTGCTACCTCCACCTCAGGCCCCAGGGAAATTGTGGGGAATCCGTCCAGATGGAAAAAGTTATGTGTAGCATTATATTTACCAGCTACTAGTACTTTCCAGATACCTACAGGAAATATATTAGAGGTGTCACAGGCATCAGCCTCTAGAATATTACTTCAATTTTTAAATACAAGAGTACTACATGCAAGGGATCACATCTGTTTTCCATGAAATCCACAGAAGAGAACCATGTGGGAATTTTATGCAATACCACACTTCCCTGAAGTGTTGGGGTCTATAGATTGCATGCCATAGAAATAAGAGCCCCACCCAGTGAACAGGGAAGGAGGTACAACAGCATAAAAGATTTCCATTCTATAAACTGTCAGGTTGTCTGTAATGCCCAAGGAATCATCTGCATTGTCTGTCCAGGTAACCCAGGCAGTTTCCATGACTCACACATATGACACAGCTGTGAGCTGTATACCAGGTTTGCTAGGGGTGACAATCCTCAATGTCTTCTAATGGGGGGTGCAGGTTATGCACTTGAGCCTTGGTTCATGGCACCCATGAGAAATCCACACAACCCCACTGAACAAGGATACAGTGAGGCTCATGCTCAAACTAAGAATTTTACCGAACATGTGTTTGGATTGCTTAAATCGAGGTTTTGGTATCTAGAAACATCAGGAGGTGCACTGCAGTATAATCCAGGCACCTCTGCTAAAATAATGACAGAATGTGCCATGTTACACATTATAATTCTCAGGAAATAGCTGCAACAAGGACAGCAAGAGTCAGGACCACAGGCAGGGCCAGCAGCAGCAGCTACAGATGAGGAGTCTGAGGGAGAACCACCAGCTGCAGATGGTGCTGGCAGATGGAGGCGTACACAGTATTCCTGGCTCTGCCTAACAGGCAAAGGATAGCACACACAATCACTACCTAGCTCCCCAAGCACATACATATAAGAAAACTGATGACTTTCGAACTCCACAACCTTTACTTAACCATGTAATGGCTGTGTGTTCTGACAGCATCAGACAGGGATAACCCCCAAGGGCACAATTGTTATGTGCAGTAATGACACGTTAAGTGTGGAACCTGTAACGAAAATAAGATCACATAACAGAGTATTGTCTATGGAAATATGTATATACCCCTAAGCAGAACATTTGTTGGAGGTGTATATTTATGTCAATAATATATATTTTTTAAAATTTTTATTTGATTTTACATATCAATAACCAATCAAACTATTTATACATACAACTAAAATGAACAACATACAATGTCCATAACAAAGTATACAAATATAAATGGTTAATATTTCTCTTATAAATTAAACAGTTTCTGCCAAGTAATTAATTGATGTGTTGTATTACTAGTTCTCATTTTTATGGTAGAAATTTCATTATTACAGACTGATTTAGCTGAATGAATAAAATCACTGTTTAATGAAACAGTAGACTTAGTTTTCCAATTTTTCGTAATGACTTTCCTTGATATTGGTAAAACTAACCATAAAAAAGGTATTTGGTATGTTGGTATGACTTCTGGGATTGGTAAATGAATAGCATAAGAGAATCTGTAATAATGCAGTTATCAGTCCACAACATCATCATCAACTTTTGGCTCTTCCTGTTAGGGGTTTCCACAGTGGATCATCTGTTTCCATTTCTTCCTGTCCTCTGCATCTTGCTCTGTCACACCAACCACCTGCATGTCCTCTCTCACCACATCCATAAATCTTATCTTAGGCCTTCCTATTTTCCTGTTACCTGGTAGCTTCATCCTTAGCATCTTTTTCCCAATATACTCAGCATCCCTCATCAGCACATGTCCAAACCAGCTTAATCTTGTCTCTCTGGCTTTGTCTCCAAACCTTCCAACCTGGGCTGATCCTCTAATATACCTATTCATAATCCTGTCCACCCTCTTCACACCCACTGCAAATCTTAACATCTTTAACTCTGCCACATCCAGCTCTAACTCCTGCCTTTTTGTCAATGCCACTGCCTCCAACCCATATAACATAGCTGGTCTCACTACCCTCTTGTAGACCTTCCCTTACACTCTTACTGGTACTCACCACAACGCATTGCAAAAATATCTAAAACCTGTCCCAAAAGATGTTACCATTTTACAATTAATAATCATATGCAACCAATCAGCATCCAGTGTTGATTCACATCTCCAACATTTTATAGTATTTTTTGTATAAATTATATCAACTTTATGTGGTTTTAAGAAGCTTCTGTGTAAAAATTTCCATGTGTAGATTTTCCAATATGGAGAAGATGTTGACCTTCCTGCTGATTTCAAACAAAGTTTTTTATTATTTGTAAATTCCTCTTTGTTTATTTTAGTTGAGTAATTCCAGAAGGATAAGTCTAGAGAGCTAAAAAATCACTTCTAATACTATTTTATACCTTTGATATGAATGAGGTATTCAGATGAGTTCTAAGATTTAGGTTTTATTATGTGTGTCTAAATGTAATATAATTTTATTCTGAATGAATGAATGATTTACAAGTTTGAATATCAAGCCAAATACTGTTCTGCAAACTGTATCTAACTATCATGTAGTCTGCTGAGTGAATTTTACTACCAGACATAAAATGATGCCAATACAACAAATTACTTTTCTTTAATTCTAACATTCGATTTGCATCAAAGGAAATCAAACATTCACTAGTAAAAGATATTGGGAATACTGTTATTAATATTTTTTTATTTAAATAAATAATGTACATAAGTCTTTTAAAAATTAATAATCAATTTATGAGAGGATAGAATGAGAACTTCTGTTTATCATTTGGTGTATAGGCTTTTAGGATCCACATAAAGATATTTCTTTCTATTTTAATAAGAGGGTCAAATAATAATTTATTTACTAATAGTGTGTTCTCATGAATTGATTTCCGGCAGGATGAATATGATGGATTAAGCCGCAACAGTACTGTATTAATAACAATTGCATTTAAGTAAAGATTAATATTAGGAAAACCAATACCTCCTTCCTCCCAACTAGTTGTATGCCAGTATGAGATTCTGTTTTTTTTTTTTTTTTTTTTTTTTTTGGATACCAAAAGAATTTGAGTAAAATATAATTTATTTTGTATGGTTCCTTTAAGTAGGAGAAGAAGTAATGGCTGACTGATGAATACAATTTTTGGTAGTATGATCATTTTAATTACAGATAGTCTGTCTTCAAAAGTGAGCATTAATCTGTTCCAGTTTTCTGTTAGATTTATTATTGTATTAATTAGATGCTAATAGTCAACTATTTATTTTTATATAAGTGGATTTAATGCTAACTCCTACACATTTAATATGTGCATTATCCCCGTTAAAGTTATTACAAGAGTTTAACTTTGCAGATACTTGCTTATTTATCAGGAGTATTTTAGTTTTATTATGGTTGAAGTTTAGCCCTGATACTTTCTCAAATAAATCCATATCATTAACTACATATTCCAAAGATGTCTGACTATCACCACACATTATTAATAAATCATCTGCAAAAAGCTGAATTTGGGGAGAGAGTTTGTCCTTTAAATTATAACCTTTTATGTTTTTATTTCTTATATAATTAGCAAATGGTTCTATGCTAAGTGCAGACAGTAAGGGGGGGGGACAAGGAGTATCCTTGTTTGTACCTTTTAACAATTTAAATGGGCTAGAAATGAAAGAGCCAGTCTTTACAAAAGAAATATAATTTTTGTAAAGCTTTTTGATTAATACTATAAAGTCTGAGTAAAAATTATATTCATGCAGTACTTTGAACAGAGAGGACCAATTTAGGGAATCAAAAGCTTTATCCATATTAAGACTTACTAAAGATAATTCATTCTTCTTTTTATTAGTTATCTCTATTAAGGAAAAAGACTTATTATGTAATCCTGCACTTTCCTATAAATTATGAATCCTGTTTGGTCTTTAGGTATTAGCTCAGTGATTATGGTATTTAGTCTTTTTGCCAACACAGACATAAAAAAGCAAAATTGATCTGTAAGAGGAACATAAAGTAGTTTTTTTATCAGGTTTTAAGATAGGAGAAATAAGAGAATATTTCCATGAAGGTGGTATAATAGATGTAGTTTTAACTTCCTGAAATGTATTAAGAAGAATTTTTACTATATTGTCACAGAAAAGTTTATATAATTCAGGGATTATGTCATATAGTCCTGGCTCTTTGTTAGTCTTTAGGTTTTTGATTTGATCTTTTAGTTCTTTAAAGGAGAAGGATTTGTCCATTTTACTAATTTGTTCTTTTGATAATTTTTTTGAATGTTTTCTTTTAGAAAGCCCTCAATAATCACATTGCTACTTATATTTGACTTTGAACTGTTAATACTATCATAATGCTTATTAAAGCAATGTAATATGCTTTTTAAATATGATACTTTAATTGTTTTCTTCTTATCTTTATATATAATTCCTTTGATGTGACTTTTTTCATTCAAATATTTTGATCTGATTGCTATTTTGTGTAAGCTTTTAGGTTTTAATAAATATGAATGTACTTTGATTTTTTCTAGACTGATAGAAATTTTATGTTGAAGGATATATATTTTAATATTAGTAAGTGCTGTTTTGTTACTAGGTTTAAGGTTTAGTTTTAACTTGTCAATTTAATCTTGTATTTCTGTCAACTTCTTGTCCCATTCTTTTCTCTTAGATAAATATCATGTTTTAACTTTACCATAAAGAACAACTTTTAATGTATACCATAAAATCATGTCTGAAAACTGACCATTATTATTCAGTTCTAAAAAGTGGTTAATTTCCTTTGAGACCCATTCTTGAAACCCTTTTACTTTTGTTTTGTATGTTGGGATTCTTTGACAAAAGATTAGATTGTCAGGGCTAAACGTTGTTTTAAAAGTAATGTCATTATGATCAGATAAGGGGCATGAAACAATCAATACTTTGTCTATTTTTGAAAGTAAAGAGATAGTTACCAGAACTTTATCTATGTTTGTCTAACTTCCAAATCTATAGGAGTGGTTGGTAAATTTTAAGGAAGATGGTAATTTTATTTCAAATATGTCTTTCAAGCTCCTTGTATTTATATAATTGTTTAAATGTATCACTGTTGATGAAATTTTAAAAGATTTAGTGTTTGTGGTATCATTGAGATAAAATATAGTTAAAATCACCAGCTAACAATATCTCACCCCTGGAATGTGGAGTCATGATATCTAAATACCTCTTTACTGATTTTGCCCCAATACCAGGTATCCATTATGTATTTATAAGGATATAGAACCCTTTTCCAGTTTTATTACTAGCACCCTGAGCATACCATCTTTATCAGAATAGGAATATATGATCACAGGTATTCCTAAAGTTTTTTTCATAAAATAAGGATACCTCTTCTTTTACACTTAAACTGTGAGCTAACCAAGACTGAATAGTCATTTAACAATATTCTGTTTAAGTCTTCTGACAATAAGTGAGTTTCTGGAAGAAATATAATATCAGCCTTAAGCAACAATAAATATTTATTTAAATATGTATTCATGCTACTTCTCTTCATAGGGTTATTTAACTCATTTACATTTAATGAGAGACACTTGTATACTGGCATTATTCAAAATGCATTGTATTAATGACATTTTATAATGCTTTTCTGTGCTAATTTTAAAGAAAGTCATAATGTCATTTTTTATGGACAGGAGAATACTACTTAACTTAAAAACAATAAGAATAAACAAATCAAAAACCTTCAGCATGGAATATATTATTCCAGGCTTGTTATTTCTCCCATACAAGTCACTAACTTGCCAACCCATGACATCTACTGGCTATTTCCTCTAACTGCTAATAGAATAAAAACTGAGGAAATGTGGTTGACAGATTAAACATGAATGAAAAGGAAGATACTCATTTACAAATCAGGTCAAAAATATAAGCTATAATACCTAAGCAACTGCAATATTAAGCTAACAACCATTATTGTTTTGAATCCTAGTATAAATACTAATATAAAGTAACATTGAGATTAAATAAGCGACATGTTGTTCAGCAGAAAAATGTGTTCAAGTGTAACTAACTATCATGTTTCTTAAGACAGGCATGGCAAACTTCATGACACCCATGCAGACGGACAATAGAGGTACGACTGCTGAATCCTATGAAAATGCACTTTATAAGCACTTACATGAGTGCATGGATCGTGCTATGCCTAACAGAACCAAGGCGCTATCCTCCAAAAAAAGAAGCCAATCTGGTGGTTCCCTGCCATAAACAAACTCTACAACAGAAGAAAGAAACTGTTGCAAAAAAGAGTAAAAGCCCATGACTGGAAGAACTCCCTGGTCAGCCTCAGTAAGAAGCTGAGATCCCTCATAAAATCCTCCAAAGCTAGTCAAGAAAACAAAATTGACATTGATTCTATAGACAACCACAAAGCATTCTATAGCTATGTCAAGAATCTCAATGGCAACACTCAGATCTGCTCTGAGTTACAGCACAATGGCACTAAATACACAGAACAAGCTGATATTGCCAACATCCTGGCAGACAGGTTCAGTGCTAACTTTACCCCCCAACCCCTAAAGGGCCCATCTCTATACTGGAAGAATGCAACGATCCTGTAGTCATGGCTGCACAGGTAAAAAACACACTCTCCAAAGCCAAGAACACAGCATCCATGGGACCTGATAACATCCCAGGCTGCGTTCTACATGAACTACAGAATGAACTGGCACCCCATCTAAGCACCATGTTCAATCATAGCCTCACTTCAGGCTTTGTGCCCACTGAATGGTGCACAGCGACAATTATCCCACTCCACAAAGGAGGAGCCACCACGGACCTCGGGAACTACCGCCCCATTAGCCTAATGAGTCTGGTCTGCAAGGCCATGGAATGTATCATCATGGAACTTATAAACAAAGACACTGGTAATCTCCAAACTCTGGACCCCTCCCAGTTTGGGTTTGTAAAAGGCAGATCATGTCTCCTAAATCTGACTGACTTCTTTGAAGCAGTCACCAAACCCGTAAGCGAGGGTAAGGTAATTCACACAGCCTATCTAGATCTTGCCAAGGCTTTTGACACCATCCCCCACTCTGGAATTAAAGATAAACTCACTAAACTAGGTATAAATCCCTATGTCACAAGATGGGTTGCCAACTGGCTCACTGACAGAACCCACACTGTGAAATTAGCAGACTCCAAATCCAACTTCAGACCAGTGACAAGTGGAGTACCACAGGGTTCAGTACTGGGACCTCTCCTGTTTGATATCTACTTTTCTGAAGTACAGGCTAACACAGAAGGTCTTTGGCTAATGAAGTTCGCAGATGACTGCAAACTAGGAACCATGATTGAAACTCCTAATGATGTGGACATCCTACATAAGGGCCTCAATGACACAGATGCCTGGTGTCAAAGCCATGGCCTCAAGCTCAATGCCAAAAAGTGCACTGTCATCCCCTTTGGTAAAAACTCTGTACCCATGAGCTACCACATAGGTGGTAGTCTACTTAACACCGAATGTGTGATAAGAGACCTTGTGACACAGGTGGACAGTAGTCTCTCCTTTGATAATCACCTCACCACAGTAGTTAGGAAATCCTTTTATGTGGCACACCTCATCACAAAAGGTTTCTCATCCAGGAAAAAAGAGGTTATTGTTTCCCTTTACTCATCACTCATTAGACCTATTATAGAGTACAATGCCCCTTTTGGTATGTACCTCACAAGACATCTACAACAACTGGAAAGGCCTCAGAAATAACTCACAAAGAGGGTAACTGCCCTCAAGCAGATGCCCTACGCAGACCGCCTCAAAAAACCCCAGCTTTACTTGCATATCGTCTTCTCAGAGGCTATCTTTGCCTAACATACAAAGCTATGTCGAACACAGAGCTGTTGGACATGCTCCACTTAAAGAAATCCCAATCCCTTCCAGCTACACACTCTAGGGATCTAAACCTTGTCACCACAATAAACAGAACATGCTGGAGGGATAGATTCCTGTCCCAGAGACTTCCCATACTCTGGAACAAACTACCTATCTATATCAAACAAAGCTCCTCATTAGCACTCTTCAAGAAAAATCTTGATGACTGGATGGGAAATAGGAAATTCACCCCGGGGATCACCTCTGTGGCTCTGCTCAACAAGGGCACAGGAAAATAATTTTCCTGGGTGGCGAAAGCCAGGGTACCTTTTTGGCTACGCTTGTATAGGCCCTAGGGCCAATAGCCTAGTACCTACCTATGAACACTCAAAACTTTCCCTCATTACTGTTGAAAGTAAACAGGAATATGAAGCAATTCAAAAAGATAAATAGAAGTATTAAGTCATTACTTTAAAATAAAATGCTTACTTGCATTTCAATTTCATATAAAAAGTAAATTATTGCTCAAAAATGCATCCAAAATTCTGTTTTTTTAATTCCAATTGGTCTCCTGTGTTGATCATGAAGATTAGAGTTCAAAGGTTGCAGTTTACTTCCTGGTTTCAATCATGAACAGTTCTGCATGTATATGGAGACTCTCAGAACACTTAGAAGCTTGAGCTGACTTCAAAAATCTCAGAAAAGCTTCAAAAGTAAGTCATAGAAATTTAAACTGCAAAAAGAAAGATTCTGAATTTGGAAAGCTTGCAGATGCATTGTACAAGCTGTGAATAAACTAAGACATTTTTCAGAATGTTCCCCCTTTGAAGTTTAAAAACAATTTAAAACATGTTTCATATTGCTTTGTACTTTAAAGTATTAACCTTTAACAAAGAAAACAACACACTACTAAATAATAAAAATAATAACTAATAAAAGAAGGAAGCATAACCATTTACATGTATAAAGAGCACTGCAATCAAAAATCTTTTCTTTTTTTTCTTTTTTAACATCAAGCACAATGTTTTTATCATATGTTACTATACTATTATAGTAATGTGGAGGGGTAAAGAGTATTTTTGTGAATATTGACAACTACACTGCATAATTATATTGATAATTTGTTTGATTTTTGTGTATTCAAAAGGCAATGTTTTACTGTAATATTTTATATGGTTACTTAGCTTCTCTTTTAAATTATTATACATTGTATTGCTATAATAATATAACTTTATCTATTAGAACAACCCAGTATCCTGCCTGCTTCAAAACTTCTCTGCATGAATACCTATCTTCTAACTTGAACTGTACTTGCACTAAGCCTCCTTAGAATATTTAGTTTTAATGATCTCTTTCTACATTTATGCCATGTTTTCCAATAATTTCCCCTACGTTCTAATAACCTTAAAAATGTAGAAACTGTGGTTGCTATTTGTCTTGTCACTGGATTGCTAACTGTTTTCTTTCATTGTAAGCCAATTATTTGTTAGTTATACTACCCATGTATAAAATTCTAATTTCATTATTCTACTGAGAAGCTTTTCTCCCCGGGCCTCCACTGAAAATGGGCTCTGAAAGACCCAGTAGACTTTCCCAGTAAATAAATTGCAAATAAATAAGTAAATAAATGAATATACTGTTGTGACTGAGAATCTAAGTTAAATGTTTGTATTACTTTTAAAGGAGAATAAAAGGTATTGCCTTAGTTAAATCATAAATAAACCACAAAATCAAAAAAACAAGCAAAAAAATGATAAAACACAGCGGAGCCACAACCAAAAGCTGTCAAGATGTTTTACTGATGTTTCCTAGTACCTCAACTGTTTGCCTTCCAGGAAACAATTACTTCATTCTGTACAGCCTCATTTTTATACACCAACCAACACAATTATCCAATAAATAATTCAATTAAATTAAATCATCTCAGGAGAACAGTAAGTTATTTCATTGATGTTAAAAATATGGAAGGTCACAGACTATCTGTTTGTCTCTGTTTTTTTCTCTTTGACTGACCAATTATTTTTTTTTAATGCTTGTCTCTTTAACGTAATGCTGGAGTCCATTTCTTTAACTGGATTTTTCTGAACAAGAGTAGTGGCTTCCTCCAGTACTTCAAATGTTTTTCCCCTTTGGTAAAAAAAAAAAAATCTTAATTTAGTAGGGAAGATTAAGTGAGTTTTGATGCCAGATTTTTTTCAGAGATTTTAGAAGGGGGAATGCAGGCTTTCCTTTTTGAGACCACAATAGAAGAATAATCATTGTCAGATCTGATTTGTGAGTTTCCTAATTTCTGAGGTGCAAGAGTCCAGGTATTTTCAAGACAAGATTTTTATCTTAACTAGAAGAAACTTCACAATAACGGATCTTGGATGTATAAGTTTTCTTTTGAAGGAATTGTAGCTAAAGCTCTGTGAGTTCTTTCTATACTGAAAGATGGGGATTCAAGCAGATTTAATTATTTAGGAATCCATGAAGATAAGAAATTCACCATATTTTCACCTTCCATTTGTTCAGGGACCCCATAGATTCTGATGTTATTTCTTCTGGCTCTATTTTTCAGATCATCTATTTTCTCAATAAGTTTGTTATTCTGTTGTAGTAAAAATACAGTGTTGTATTCTCCCTCTGATCATCTGCAGTCAGTATCAGAAAAAGAATCTTACATAGCTGATTAATATGATTGTAATTTTAATTTTTACAAAGAGAAGAAGCTAGTGCTGTAAAAAGGAACCAAAACTAGGAAAGAAACAGCACCAAATTGCTCAAAATAGA